>NC_080100.1:17104318-17407348 GCF_950005125.1 Chionomys nivalis | reverse complement strand
ATTATCTAGAAATTGTTTTTGCACTGATGTTATTACCAGTAGATCAGAGGATAATGGCAAGTGAGTGTTCTGGGTAGTACTGTTAACACATTAACTGTGTGTGCTTAGTAAGCATACTCTGAAAAGATTGCTGTACAAGGTTATGACTCATTTGCAAATGCTTTTGTGTCAAGTGCTTGGCTGAATATGTGCTTAGAATATTCCAATGGAGAAGCACCCTGAAATAATCCTGGGAATCCTTATTAATGCTCATGATTCTGCAGCTTATATTTTAGAATTTGTATTTGCTAATAGACAACTTCCTAAGAGGAAAATATTTCAAACTGTCATTTATTTTATCTTCATGTATTTCATCATTTGACTCTAATGCCTAATGAAGTTTCTTTAGCAGCATAAACTGTTGTTTGTGTAAATATGCACTCTTCATGTCAGGTGGCCTCCCACATGGAAAGATACAGATGGAGCAAGAGAGGTAAGGGGTTTCAGAGAGGCATGGTTTTAGATTAGGTTTGCTGTGTTTCCACTACTTAGTTTCCTTCTAACAGAGGAATCACTCTCATTATAAATCAAAGAAAACTTACAGCAAATTATGGCAATTCTTTTAAAATATCTTTGGGTTTTGTAGTAGCTCTTATTATAGATTTTAAAATATCCTTTAAATAAAATCCATTTATGTTCAGTATATACGAAGTGAAAGATAACATGTTTAATTGTTGAAAAGCTCCATGATAACTGTGTTTCATGGCTCCTCATTGAGTATTCACAAAGTCAACATACTAAGCCTTTCAGAATTTTGGTCCATTATCCCTATTACAAAACACATCATTTTTCTACTTTAATAACTCAAAATATATATTAGATTCACAGATTCTTATTAATTAAAAAATCCTCAGGGGTGTTTGAAGTCAAAAAGGAATAAAGCTAAAACAGTGAAGCAAGAGAAAGTTTTTGTATGAGACAACACTATTTATAATCTATGAAATTAGTTTGAATTGGTATAGTCTCTGCAAAATGCATTACTGAGTAATCTTTCTTATGAAAATAAACCTCTTTATTTTATTATCTATATCTAAAATTTTATAAATCTATACCTGTACACCCATATATATCATATGCAGTCCCAATGCAGCTGTTACTATCCTGCATTGAATATGTTCCTTTCATATTACTTTAGACAGTTTATTGTAAACAAACACATATACTCACATGCAAATGTACATGAAAGGAAATAGCTTATTCAAATAATATGATCACTCTCCAAACTAGCAATGCATTATTTCATTACAGCATGAATACCATTTCAGTGTTATTATTTTTAGGTACATGAGTATTTATAATTGGAAATGGAAGGGTTTCAATTTTCTTGTCTTATTTTTAAATTTCCCTTTACATTCAATTCAAGGTTTTTCCCTCCCCCCCCATCACCCTCTGCCTCTGTTCAGCCCTGCCCATCATCCACTCCTCCCAAAAAGTAAGGGCTCCCAACCGAAGTCAACAAAGTCTGACACATTACATTAGGGTAGGACAAAGATTCCCTCTTCCCCCCTCCCCATAATTATAGTCCTTAGATTACGGACTACAATAGACTAGCTTATGTACTAGGGTTAGATCCTGGACTGAATGCCAGGGCCCCCTCCCTCAGATAGTCTATGCTTCACTATTGTCTCCATAGATTGAGGGCGTAGTTCGGCCCCATGAAGAATCAACGGCTGTCAGTCTAGAGTTCATGAGTTTCCATAAGCTTGGTTCAGCTGTCTCTGTAGATTTCACCATTATGATCTTGACCTCCCTTGCTCTTATATTCCCTCCTCCTTTTCGTTGATTGGATTCCCAGAGCTCAGCCTGGTGCCTGGTTGTGGATCTCTGCATCTGGTTCCAACAATTACTGGATAAAGGCTCTATGATAATAGTTGGGGTATTCAGCAGTTGGTAGGTGTCCTTAAGAGGACAATTTATAATCTAAAAATAGGAATAGATGTGATCTTGGGCTTGTGAGCTGTATCAGTCATTTTTCATTGTAAATTCCCAACGTTAAGTATTTTGTTATGGCTGAAAGCCACATATTGAATCACAATTGTAATAGAGTGCAATCCTTGGAGGTAGGAAGAGATTTGCATAGGGTTGAAGTAAAATAAATGATAAATGTTTGAGAAGCTAACTGTGTTTATACTGATTTGTGCATTACAAAATCGATACAAATCAAATGAATACACTTAGATGTTCATTTACATGTACAGTGCTTGGTTACTAAAATTCAGTTAAAATGAGCTTATGAAAAAAAGTGGTATAAAATATACTTCAGCATATTAAAATTTTTTAAAATGTTTATTTAATCAGACAGTGATTTATGTACTAGGCATCATCATTCTGCAACTATTTGTTTTCCAGTAAGGGATGCATTTTAAATATGTATACGAAGGTAGAAGATACTTTTGACTATTTAAGAAATAAAGATAGCACTTCCATTTGAAGTTACAGAGAAATTAAATATCAGTTACTTATGTTTCATTTCTCTAGGATAAGACTGTTCAACCTCGGTGCCACAGTTGCTACAACAATCATGAATTCTAGTCTACAATTAATTATATGAACAAAGAATAATGGTGACATTCATGTGTTGCTTAGTAGATTAATGGCTATCAATGCTTAATTAGTGTTAGTTATCATCATAATAAACACTTTAGTTACTACTATTGACAATGATTTCCTCTTTTTTCTCCCTGAGATTTTAATAAGGACAGTCCCTATGTCACCAGTGATTTGGTTCATTTTTAGAAAATCTTTCCAGCTGAAATAAACACTGTATTTATATTTTTGTGTTGCTATTGAGACATTAAAAAGATGAAATTTGGCTAACCTGTTTTCTAATAAAGGATTTGCTAAGAAATACTGGATATTTTGTTATTATTATTGTTTTGTTTTTACATAATTGCTTTCAAATTTATTTAGACTATTTTAAGTTACTTTCTAATTTTTTCTACATGATTTATTGGTTGATTAAGAATTACAATTAAATAATATGTACATCTTTATGAAATTGCCAAATGGCATATGAGATAATTATTATGCTGTGGAATGTGCAAAGTATTTGAAAATATTTCCATGGCAGTTGCTATAGTAATATTAAGATTGACATTGATGCCAAGAAATATGTGTTATTGATCTACTAAGGCTTATTAAAAAGTAGAACTATAGAACACAAATGGAATTTTGTTGATATTTTCATATGTGTGAGACTGAAGAGAAGGCAAATCATATTTTAATAGCTACATAATACATATGTGTATATAACTTAATACCATGAGACAAAATATTTGAAACCTATTTATAATTAATCCTGACAATTTTAGCAATATGAATTACCTCACATAGTACTTTTACATGTCACGTTATATTTTATTTTAAAATCATAATGCAATTGTTAATATTATTATGTGTAAATCAATATACTGAATCCCTTTTTGATTTGATAAACCATTTTTCTCTTAAAATACATTTTAGAGAAAGTGTTTTATCCTTCTCAAGATGCCTTCTATGAATCTGAAAATTTTATGTACTGTTTGTGAAATTTGTTCTGGAAAAGAGCCACATTAACTTTTAAAATAGCTTTCTTTAACTGAGCAGTTTTCTCAATTTATCAGCGAATTAACTGTTAACTCATGTATTTAAGATTAAGAATATTCTACTTTATAAATGAGAGACAATAAGAGACTTAGGCAACAGAGAAATTAATATTTTTATAAAAACATATTGATTTACCAAATAACATAGTTATTTGTAACCACCACTACTCTTACATATTAACAATACCAATGTGTTCTGTCAGCATATTGTGAACTCCGATACTGTCTCCTAGCTGAAGCATGTCTCCTCTTTCCTTGATAAAACTAAGGGGATATTCCAATGGACAATAAGTAAGGACACTTAATTAATAGTCTCTTGGCTTCCTGGAATGACCTTAGTAAAGCTTTATGATTTATATGGTTTTAAACAATAAAACTATTATTCACTCATACAAGTGAACACTAAAGTCTGATTTCCAGGATTTTTTGGGTTTGCTGTCCTTATTTACAAAATGTAGAACTTGCTATATTTAGTTCCTGGTTATTTGCCTCATGGTAGATTCTCTGTCTACTTTCACACAATTACTCCTCCTTTTGTGTGGGCCCACTTTCAAAAAGACCAGTAACATTGCAGTAGGTCTCACTTCAATGGAAAGTCACCTCACTTCAATAGGATTATGTTTATAAATATTTTACTTTCCAGTAACGTCAGAAGCACAGGTGTCAAAGTTGGCCTCAATTGTGACCTTTGGGAATCCAATTCACATGTTCTTGAATCAGTTTCCAGAGCTGTTGTGAAAATACTTTTGCTTACTTCAATCTTAAAAAGTTGAGACAGTGGTAGCTTAGCTCACACAGAAAGACTTGGCTTAAAAACCCAGCACTACATAAAAATGTTATCTGAAAATATTACAGGACAGGATTGTGAATACTCATGGTGTATTCTTTGTCCTCTGGGGTGAGTGCAAATGTGTCTCTTCTGAGTGGAGTGTTAAAGAGCCAGAAATTCTCTATGTTCCCGAGACTTCCCTTGAAAATCATGAGATCTGGTTGAGAAAACACTTTTTTAAAAACCTCAGATTCATTATGATAAAATTTCCTACAACTACTAAGCAAGTCCAATATCGATTACCTGATTTAAACTTTTCTATACATTGGGTAAATAATATTAAAGAACAAAAAAGGATTTTGTTCTAAGCATTCCTTCATAATTATTGCTCTTATGAACTGAAGAGAAAATAAAAATCTCTTTTAAAAACACTGTAATATTAAGGGACAGGGAGATGAGTGAGATTGGGATGGATGATGTGAAATCGTCAAAGAATCAATATTTTTTAAAAAGAAAAACTCTTTCCTCACCCCCAAAGTAGAACAAAACAACCCCCACACCCACCCCAAGCCCACCACTGTTCAATTAATATTTTTTCTATGACTTCAACATTATTGATTGTCCTGGAAATGTCTCAGATGTGGGATACTCTGTAAAAGAACACATAATAGAACTATCAATGACTGAAGACTGAGAGTATGAAAAAAATATAGAAAACTTAAGTGTGTGTTAACGGATCACATATCTGTGATGCCTCTTGACACATAAAATTGACAGGTGCTCAAAGGAGAATCTTTGGGGTTTTAAGAGAGTTTCCTTTCAAAATAAATCAGAATAGCGAATCTCCTTGAGGTGGCAAATATTCTGGAACAACAACATTTGCAGTTAATGAGCTTTCAAAGGGAACATTTAAGCTCTCAAACGATGTGGGCTTTCCATCCTCTGCCTTCAGGTAAGTCCAATAAGTGATTGAATAGAGATTATTTACAAAACTTCAAGAAACATAGACAACAAATAACAGGGAGTCCATCTCAGGACACTCAATCTATGGGTTAAATGTTGTTTCGGGTCAGAAATATATTTAATGGACTGACAAAAGTTCAAACTTACTGTAGCCATGGGAAAGTTAGGCATAGTTTGATCACTGGTTAGCAAATTATAGTTTTAATATGGGAAACAACTCACATAATAAAGGGCTTGAAATGCAACCACAAAACATAAGTTTGAGTTCCTAGAACTCTCTGAAAATCCAGTCAAGGTAGCATGCAAGTAGTTTCCCTGCATTGTGGAAGTAGAGATATGAGGGTCCCTGGGACTTGGTGTACAGGGAGTCTGGATAAGTGTCTTTTAGGGGGGCTGGAGAGATGGCTCAGTGGTTAAGAGCATCACCTGCTCATCCAAAGGTCCTGAGTTCAATTCCCAGCAACTACATGGTGGCTCACAACCATCTGTAATGAGGTCTGGTGCCCTCTTCTGGCCTGCAGGCATACACACAGACAGAATATTGTATACATAATAAATAAATAAATAAATATTTTTTTTTAAAAAGTGTCTTTTCGGGTGTACATAGAGACCCTAGTTCATAAAATAGGCCATAACGATTAAAAATAAATCTGATGTAAATGTGTGTACAAGTCATATACCCAAACATGTGTGTGCGTGTGCGCACACACACACAAACACACACACATATAAATAAACAAGTTATATCTAAATAGGAATAATAATATCTTGTGCATTATTACACATAAATTGATTGGTAGTAATCACATTCTGCAAATTTTTACAAAGTATAAAAGTGCATATAGCATCTTTTCACCATGAATGTTTGTGTACACAGAATTGTTTAACATAAAGAATATAACAATATGTAACATGTACTGGGAATACTACATAATGGTACTTAAATTAATACAAACTCTACATTTTTATGTGTCATTAAAATAAACTAACTTTTTTTGAGACTAAAATATGAAGACATGATTCCTCTTTTTGCACTTTCAGGTCCTCTCATATATTGTTCCATGCTCTCTTAATGTGTGAGTCCCCTCTTTGTGCTGTGATTACCTTAATGAATAAAAAAAACTGCGTTGGCCTGTTGATAGGGCAGAACTTAGGTAGGCCGGGAAAAACAGAACTAAATGCTGAGAGAAAGAAGGGCAGAGTTAGGAAGATGCTATGGAGCTGCCACCAAAGTCAGATATGCCAAAACTTTGCTGATAGGCCCAACCTTGTGGTGATATACAGATTAATAAAAATGGGTTAAGTTAAGATGAAAGAGTTAGCCACTAAGAAGTTAGAGATAGTGGGCCAGGCAGTGATTTAATTAATAGAGTTTCTGTGAGATTATTTCCAGGCTAAGCTACCTGACTCCTCCATTTTACTTCCTGTCAACAAGTTGCTAGGCTGGTTAATTTTACTTAATTAAAGTGAATACAACACATCTTTACATAGTTAACAAATACAGCATAAACAAATGTAACATATTTACATCCTAAATAAAGGCAGTTAGAAACAAATGTAACACACCTGCAGACAGTTAAAGTAATATTCCACTGCATAAACAAATGTAACACATCTTTGCCCAGTTAAAATAATATTCTACAACACCAGATTTTATTTATCTGTCCATCTGTTGATTTTACCTAGGCTAATTCTTAACATGAACATTGTGAGTTGTGGTCTCGTAAACATGGACATGTTGCACTCTACATTGCTTAGGTAGACTATTTTGTAGAGGGTATTTAGCCTCTCGATCCACAGTGAATTTTATATCTAAAGATTCGTTGTTGGCATCTAATTAATCTACATGTAGGTGAGAATGCAATATTGCAATCACCCATTGCTACTGTTTTGAAGTCTATCTGTATTTCTGTTTCAAATAGTACTGGCTTTTAGAAATTGTCCTTATGATGATGATATAGTTAGAGTTTTGCTGATTGGCTTATTTTCTTTATCAGTATTAACCAACAGTTTGAAATCTACTTGATCAGAAACTCATAGACATGCCTGCTATATTTCTAGCTGTATTTATATATGATAATCTTTTTCTTCCAGCTTTTCCAGTTATGAAAATGATTGTCTTTGGAAGTGAGAGGTATTTGTTGGAGGTAAAATACATTGATCCTCTTTTGTAATTCAATAGTCTTCTCTGTATCCTTTGATTGGAGAACAAATACCATTAACATTCAGTATTATTATTGAATGGTGCCTGTTGATTCTATAGTATTTCGAATTTTATCATGTTTTGTACTTTCTGAACCCTAAATAGATAAAATGTTTCTCTGGTATTCTGTAACATCATACATGTTATGTATATTTCTTCAGGAAATGGAATTTCTTTAACATTATCTTGTAATACTGGATTAGTTTTTTTTTTTTTTTTCGATTTTACAAGACAGGGTTTCTCCGTGGCTTTTGGTTCCTGTCCTGAAACTACCTCTTCTAGACCAGGCTGGCCTCGAACTCACAGAGATCTGCCTGCCTCTGCCTCCCAAGTGCTGGGATTAAAGGCATGCGCTGTTCTTGAATTCTTTAACTTGTGTTCATCTCATAAATTTTCTTCGGTGTAAAGGATAGCTTGCTGATTATTGTAACATTTTGTTAGAACTCTCTGTCTTTAAGAGCTTGAAATACAGAGTTTCACTTCACACTGGTTTTGAGAGTTTCTGTTGAGATATCAACTATTGATTGGGAGTCCCTCTGTGTGCTGTGATTACCATTAATGAATAAAGAAACTGCCTTGGCCTGTTGATGGGGCAGAACTTAGGTAGGCGGGGCATACTGGACTGAATGCTGATAGAAAGAAGGGCAGAGTCAGGGGATGCCCATGGGGCTTTTGCCAAAAGAAATAGATGTGCTGAAACTTTGCTGGGAGGCCACGACCTTGTGGTGATATACAGATTAATAGAAATGGGTTAAATTAAGATGTAAAAGTTAGCCAATAAGAAGCTAGATCTAGTGGGCCTAGCAGTGATTTAAATAATACATTTTCTGTGTGATTATTTCAGTTCTGGGCGGGCAGGTGGAACAAGCAACTCCTTGCAACACATTATTATTAAATTCATCCAGTCTTGCTTTCTTTCAGTTTTCAATATTTCTTATGTATATGTGCTTGTGTGAGTGTGTGCTCACACAGGTGTGAGTGGACTCTGTTTTATCCGTATTCAGATTTGCAGAGATTCTTTGTCCCTTTTGCTTTGTCATTATGCATGATTCCTGCATCAAAATGACCATTATCTTTTCCCTAGATTTGTAAATTGTGTATACTTTGATTTCATTCTCATGTATGTTTTATACAGTTGACCATTTACTGTATTTCAAAAAAGTCATATGTACAAAAATTAATAATAGCCAATTAACATAATTCTTAACTATTTTTTTGTGAGAACAAAAGAACAATAACAGTGCTTGATATATGAAAGTACTTTTAATAGCTCTAAGGTGGTGTTACAGGTGATAAATGTAGGAATGGAGATAAAATTAGATTATTAAAGACAGTTAATTAGCATTAAAACAATAGAGAAGAAGTAGAAAAGGGAAATGATTAGAAGGCAGAAAAGATGAGAGCAGACATAGTAGCTCTATGGAGGGATAATGAAAATAGAAATGAGAAAAAAACAATGGCTTTAGAAAACTTCACCCTATCCCAACCCCACCCTGTGCCATTTGTAAAATCCTTTCTGAAAATGGACATCTAAGGAACAAGAGAGTATGAAGGATAGTACACCATAGTCTAAAGAATCATAATTACCTGTGTGATCATTCTGAACTTTAAGTGACAATCTGCCTGTATGCAGGTGAACACTGTCTTTTTTTGTGTCTCCCCTTAGCAGATTCACTCTCTCTTCATATCCCACCGCTTTCCAGAGTATTGAGAAAACTGTTTCTAAGCTACATTTCATTCCATTCTTTGGGAATCTACCTATAAGAGCAGGACATTCGTGTTATTTAGTTTTCTGTGTTGTTCTCTGTGGTGATTATCCTGCAATTGGTGGGTGCTGTGAATGCCTAGACAGTGTGTATGTGACTGGAGATGATTTCAGACTGAGTAGGCTGGAAAGAGTCATCGATAAGCACTCCACTGTTGTGTCTTGGAACCCAACAATTTTAAGAAAATGCCACAGTCTTTCTCTCTTCTGAAAGTCCAGTAAATTTTATTGTTTTCTATGACACAGAGCAGTTCCCCATTATGTAAGGCACTTCCTGTGTGCCAATTTGTTTGTTTCTATTTTATCGTATTGTATTTTCTTTATTTTGTTATTATTCATTAGGTACGTTTTTGTCTGCTAAGAAGAGATAGAAATGGGAAAAGGATGGAAGAGGAGGTGGGAAGATATAGGAAGAAGATTGACAAACCATAATAAGACTATAATGTATTTAAAAACATCCACTTTCAGCGAAAAAATGAATAATATTTCTTTAAAAACTAAAAATAAAAAGTTTCAAGGGCCACTGAATCAGATTTTATCTGCTCTAGCAAGAGGTCTTCTGCAGGCCGAGACTCAGAGAAATGTGTTTAGGACTATCAGCCAGGTCTGAGTACAAAAGAAACTCCACAATGTTAGTAAGAGAACTTTGAAAATGGCCTCTGTCTAAATTTAAGGCCAGTCTGGTGCACATATTTAGTGAGTTCCAGACCAGACAGAGCTACACGATGATGTAAACATACATACATACTTACATACATATTAAAAGTAAATAAAATAATCTCTTGCTGTCGCAATTGTCAAAAATCAGAGTATAGATGACTTTAACTTGCCATGTCCAGTATCTGGACTACATTTTGCCTTCCTAATTGTACTGTAAATCTGCTTGCTGGCATATCCAGTATTGGGTGTCTTCCTAGAATCTCTGGATTTTTGTTGTTGCTCTTTGCTTTGTTTTTCTTTTGTCCTCCATCTCCCACTGTAAAAACCTGTAGTTGTGCTGGTCTTCTGACCCCTAGTTTTTTTCTAACTATGAGTTATACCTCGTCTGATGACTCTGACTCTTTTATGTCTAAAGCAATAGCCGCAATCCTCAGTCGTTGCCGTTCTAGGGGGAAAGAATCCTTAATTGGGATTGAGCTTTACTGGATATGAAGAAAAAAAAAACCTATTTCTTTTTCTAAAGGTTTCTTTCTTTCTTAGCTACTGAAATTAGTGTTTTTCCACCATCACCCCCCTCAGGACAGCTCTTCTCCAACTTCTCACGCTTTAGTCTCTGAAGATTCTTACTCTTGTCACGTGGCTGTCATCCCCCATCTTCTGTCTGGTGAGAGCTCAGTGAGAAGCAGATACGGGAGAATGACTCATATGGCACAGTCATTAACTTGCCTCTGACAGACTCTGATGTTCATTTCTGACACAGAAAGCTGACATGAAATCACAGACTGAAAATATATTTATAGCTTTTCTCTGCTGATTAAAACTTTGACACACAAATGCAAGTTCTGCTTACATTTGCCCAGCAGATGAAATATCAT
Organism: Chionomys nivalis; assembly: GCF_950005125.1. Classification (NCBI taxonomy): domain Eukaryota; kingdom Metazoa; phylum Chordata; class Mammalia; order Rodentia; family Cricetidae; genus Chionomys; species Chionomys nivalis. The sequence continues at coordinate 17,396,490 of NC_080100.1, read as the reverse complement.
TGAGTAAATGACTTCTAATACTAACATTGTCTTCAGATATGATGCATGGATTGCCTCTGTATGGCTATATGTGATTCTGCTAGAATTAATTTCCCATAGATGTCCAAAAATGCCTATAAAGCAACATTTCACCTTCATTTGTCAAAAAAATAACTATCCACACATCCCTCATGGTTTTGTAAAATAATGTATTCCAAAGAGTTAGCATGGGTCCTTCAACTTTCCACTTAGAAAGATTTAATCTACTTCCAATTCTTCTCCCTAGTGCTTCTGCTGTCTTCAAGTTTTAGGGACATTCATGTTCATTGTTAAATTACATTGAAAACAAAACAAGAACAAAACCCTCACAGACGCCATTCTAAATCACTCAAATAATCAATTTGCTTATGGTTTTATGTCAAGCTATTCCCATTATGTTACTTCTCTAATAACATTGAGTATTTCCTTGAAAGTGATTTTTTAAAACTAGACTGGCTGATGATTGTATCTGAAATAATTTCTCACTAATAATATACTGTAAACTCCAGTTGAAATTTAATATCTGTGTTTTCTCAACTTCCCTTGAACTGGACTTGTATTATTATTGAGTGTATGATTTTAGTTATGCCCACATGTTTAATGATGAATTATTCAATACATTGATGGAACAAAGCCTCTGCCTGATTTGGTTCACCATTGAGATGGTTAGTGTTAATTCTCAGTAAGGAAAGGTTGTAGAATCACACAGGAGATTGATATGGAATGGGATAGGAGTAGGGGACTGCTGTGTTCTTGTGTAGGTTGTAATAGCCTCTGGGTACATCTATTGGTACATCTATTTAGATAATGGATGTAAGAAGTCCATTCTACAGTTTGTAAATCTACTTAATTGGATTAGGATACTGGACTGTGTAAAAGAAAGCAAGCCGAGCCCATTCATTCACTGCTTTCTGATTGTGGACACAATGTGGCCAGTTGCTTCAGGTTCCTGATGATTCTGTGTCCCTGCCATGGTGGGCTAGAATATTAACTGTGGATGAAACTAAGCCCTACTTTCCAGAACTGCTTTTGCTAGGAAATTTAATTACAACAGAAAAGGAAACAAAGAAAATTATGAAGGTGAAAACTTACTGACTTCAAAAATTTCAGAATCCTTTACCGGTTTGGCTTCACTGCCTTAGCCCCATTCACTTATCCTTAGCTGCAACTGTTTGTCTTCAAAGGCTTTTTCCATAAGACACACTTCTCTCCAGTTTCCTACCACAGAATTCTGTTTGCTTCATCTCCCTGGGGATTTAAACATTTAAACTTTGGTACCTTTCTGACTTCTTCCATGATTCTGTTAAAATGTCACCCTAATAGAGAATTTCTCTCTTTTAAAAATACTAAAAATAAAAAACTTTCATTCACACATAATTTAATATTATAAAATTTAATTTTATTTTCCTAGATCAGACTAATCAATAATATAGTTTAAATTTTACAAAAAATGAAAATTTAAGTCATAATTGTCTAAAACATTTCACCCATTTTCTATATTACTAACTGCTGAAAAAAATACCCCAGCACATTCCACGTATTTAAAACGATATTGAAAATTATTATCAAGTCCCTGGTTTATTAGAACTTCTATAGATCATGTCTTGTATAATTTTCTCACCTAGGATTCTGTACAGGCTACCATATTTTACTTATTATTCTTCTCTTATGAAGTTCCTCTTGGCAAGGGATGTACCCTGGACATTCTTTATTAATAGAGACGGTGGCTGTTTTGAAGAGCTGTACCCACTGATTAGTGGATACTCTGTCATACCAAGTTATGTGATGGTAGTTAAAGCAGTACTGTGCTTGTGAGATGGTAGAGGAACATCACAAAGGAAAGAATTCCATTGTCTTTTCATTATTTGAAGGGTACACGCTATAACATTGTTGATAATGATCTCAATATCCTGTGGTGTTGTGCCTTTCCCAGTGCAGTATTATGGATTTCACCAAATCATTATTTGACTTGTTGTGCAAGGAAACTCGCTCTGTCCCATTGTTAAGAAACTTGAGTACAGGTTCTTCCTCATAATGGCAAAATATAAACATAAATTACTTGCTATACATTTTTCCCTAAATTTCTTTACATAATTATTAATTAAATCAATCACTCGTGTTTATAACTATAAAGTTGATGATTCTTATGTTATTTATTAGACTATAATGCAACATTACCAATTATGTTGTAAAAGTTATTTTAGTGTGGGCAATTAGAAATCCATTCATAACTTTTATTAACTCACATTAATATAGGAGTTTTGCTTCACTTGTGTATGTGTTTTATAACACTGCTTTACTGTACAGCAGTACAAGCTGTTTCAAACTCATCACATATCTGTTTCTTCCTTTAGTCCGAGAACTGGTAATTTTTCTCCAATAACACTGTTTTATTTTGTTGGATCATGATATGTATTCCAATGCATGTTTTGGGTTGCAAGTCAGTTCATTGGTGATTGTTGATATTATTTTAGGATTTCTCTTTGACATATCTAATAATTTGCATTTTGCCCATAGAATGTGTCCATACATCTCTACGTTTTCTAATAGCTAGTCTTGTGATCTGTATTATAGTAAGCGAGTTTGCACTGGTTTGACATTGCATTAACACTGGATTTCTTACCTCTGAATTTTATAAAATAATATTTAGCCAATTTACTTCACTGTTTAATTGTAGGGTATAAAAACATCATGATGAATTTTGTCAACCCACCCCCAGGGGGAATGTCTTTATTCACTGCAGTAGAGATTGTCTGTGCAATTGTTTTTCCATTGCTGTCAGAAGCAGCACCCATTTGAAAGATGCATGAGTATCTTCTTTCTTACCACCCTCATCACTAAAATTCTTTCATCATTTGGAGCAGAGACCAATTCTTTTGTTACGCTTTAAGTCCCCTAGGAATTAGTCTACTAGACCTCAGCTCTGAAAGATTTTCTTTTCTTTTAATTTGAATATAATAAGGTACAGTCCTGAAACTCCTATTGTAAAATGTAATAGGTTTTGAAAATTGAAAGTTTTATGACCTACCATTGTATTATTATACAGGACAGTGTTCATAAGTAAACCTACTGTGACTTGCCTCTCTCTGCCTCCCCCCTCCTTTCTCTCATCTTCCCTTCTCAGCAACCACTGGAAAGTTTTGATATTTTGGAGCTTCACAAATTTACCTAGTTCCGAATGCTATATAACCTGAGTAATTACACACAGAGACTTCTCATAAGAGAGTCAATTATGTAGAAATTTGAATTTACATTTCTTTGAGCTTTTTAGTGTCTTAAAGCCCCGTTTAATTTTTATCATTAAGTTATAATCCGCTTCCTGAGTGTTCAGAAAATTATGTATGTGTTCATTTTCTAAAAGACATTTGGGGGTCTGGAGAGATGACTCAGTATTTAAGGTTGTTCATTGCTCTTCAGAAGCCTCAAATTAAACTTCCAGAAGCCAAGTCAATTGATTCACAAATGCCTGTGTTTCTAGCTCTACAGAATTGAATACCCTATGCAGACTACTGTGTGTTTATGTATGTATGTGATGCATAAACCCAAACTCAAGCACGGAATCATACACATGGAATAAAAGTGAATAAATATTTAAAATTATGAATGTGAATAAACAACATGTAAAATTGACTATGCATTTTCTTAGCAAAATATTTTAAAGTACGATAAATAGAAATAATTGCTATGCTAGAGAATAAAACTTTTATTCCTTTTAAATATTGCAAAGGACGTCTTTGTTGTGGGTGGTATAACAGCAATGAAGAATTCCTGTTGTTCTTCATCATCCTAGCAAAGATTTTTAGAGTTTTGTTTTAACCTTTCTACTGGGGTGTGGTGAAACTTCATGCTGATATGAAATTTATTAATTGCTAACACTTGCAGAATGTTTTATATCTGTATTGTCTCCAATATTTTCTTTTTCCTTTTCTATTTATTCTTCTATTATATATTACACCACAACTGCAGTTTCCTTCTCTCCTTCCTGCCATCCATGCCCTTCACCCATACCTCCCTTCTTCGCCATATCCACTTCTCCTTTCCTCAGAAAAGGGCAAGTCTCAGAAATATCAACCAGCCATGGCACAGCAAGTTAACGATAAGAATAGGCACACCTCTCATAATAAGCCTAGACAAGGCAATTCAGTAGGAGAAAAAGGAAACCAAAATAAGGCAAAAGATCAGTCACAGACCCTAGGGTCCACTATAAGAATTCCCACAGGAACACCAAGATAAACAACCATAACATATATTCAAAGAATTTAAGTCAGACCCATACAGGTTTTCTGATTTTCGCTCCAGTCTCTAAGAAGCCATATGAGCCATGGTTAGTTGATTCTGTGGGACATTTTCTGGTGGCACCATCGACCATGCTGGTTCTTACAATCTTTTGTTTCCATCTTCAGATGGATTCCCAAAACTCTGCCTAACGCTTGACTGTAGATCTGCTCCCATCAGCGGCTGGGTTCAGCATATCTGATGACCATGATCCATTACACTAGGCTCCAGTACAGGAGTATAGCAGAATACTATTAGGAGTCATTTCATTGACTTATTTATATTTTGGGGGGAGGGCAGGCCTGCTCGTCTTTGTTTCTATTCTAGGTCTGTGGGATATCCATACTTTATTCCTGGCCCTCCAGGAAATGTCAGGCATGGCATGGGTCTCAGGATGGACCTGTCATTGGTTGTCCATGCAAGAAGCCCTGCACTAATTTTATCCAGCAAATCTTGCATGGAGAGTAAGTGGTAGGTCAAAGGTTTTTTGGATGGAATGGTGTTCCAATCCCTCTAAGCAAGTTTTGCTTGGTTAGAGAAGATGGCCAGTTCAAACTTCCTATTTCCCATTATTAGGAATTTTTGCTAGGGTGAACGTGTGGATTCCAGGGAGTTTCCATTGTACAAGGTTTTTACATTGCTCCAGAAATGGTTTAAATGAGAATGACCCTCACAGGTAGATATATTTAAATATTTCAGAATCAGTTTGTGAAACTTTTAAGAAGGATTCGGTGGTCTGGTCTAATAAGAAGTGGTATGAGACTTAAAGCAACAATAATAAAACAAACAAACAAACATAGTCATTCCCAGTTATCTCTCTCAGCCTTGTTATTGTGGACCAAGATATATGATCTAATGTACAGTTCTAATGCCATTCTCCTGACAATGTACACCATGGATTCTAATGGAAAATAGCAAATTAAATCCTTTTATAATGTTCTTTTGGCCATAGCATTTTGTCATGCCAATAGAAAAGTAATACATATGAGTAATGTCTTGCTTTCTTTCTCAAGAACTCAGATTTGGCACTGAGAAAACTATAAATTATGAGTCAATTAAGACTACAATTGTAATATTTGCCAAAATTCTTTGCTGACTAGAAATTTCATAATGATAAAGTAGCAAATTTAATTGCGAACACTTGTGCTATAAGTGCATTTCTTGTTAGAAACTTTCATGACAAATAGTATTAAATGATTTCTCTGAAGAGACTGTAAGGATGGTTTTGGAGTTGAGAATGTATATTGCTCTACCCTAGGATCATAGTTTATTTCCTAGCACCCATATCATGTGATCATAACTGCTTTATAACTCAGGTGTCTGTGGTTCCAATTCCCTCTTCTGGACTCCAGGGCAACTGAACTCAAATGGACATATACTCACATGCAGCTGCACTCTCATGGGCATGGTTAATAATAAAGATTAGAAATATTCATTTTGATTGTAATTATATAAGTATTTAGAGGCAGAAATATATTCATTTTCAGTTAGGCATTTAACTGGTAAGCTTCTAACTTAAGTACAACCAAGTACAAGCTTTTCTTAATTCTAAAATAGAAATGAAATAGGATTGATATATAATTAAGTGAATAAGGATATAATAATCAAACGAAGTTTAGTTTTTAAAACTAATAAGGTTCAAATGAATTGCTTGATTGCAAAATCAATTTTAACCAAACTTTAAAATGCTGTAATCTGTAATACATTTGATGGTAGTTATTTATCAACGAAAGTGAGATTAAAATGCAGAGCATTTAAGGCTGATAGAGCTAATTAGGCATAGAAAATTTAGTAATCAGTTTGTTGCTATTGAATAAATAAAGGTTGTGAAGAATTTTTAATAAACCCCATGGGACACGAGATGCTAACTTTAAAACCAAATATAGCAGAAAACCTTTTTAAAGTGTGCACTTTTATCTTAGAGCCAAAGAATGTGCAGGTGCTAAATTAGCCACAAGAGGTTTACAGTAATGTTTCCTAAATGTAAAACAAATATACAAATACAAGAGTTGACTAAAATAAAGGTATTAAATCAGAGAGTGGCAAAGTTTATAAAAAAGCATTCTATAATTTATAGCAGACATGCTGTGTTGTTAACATTTAATCATATTTAATGCAAACTTCTGTGAACTTTAGTGAGAGCACCACAAATTTCATGACTGATGTTAAGAAGCAAAAATAATCTCTGACTCTGACCAAAAGCAATAAACTTTATACTTTCAATTTTTGCATCTGTCTCTGGTAATCTTTATACATTAGATTGATAGGCATTCAAAAGGTGACCCAGGGTTGAAAATAAGCTGCAAAAGTACTAACCACTAATCCATTAGCCAGATAGTTTGACTCTAATAATAAGTGCTTGGTAGGTTGTGTGCAAGGCACAGAGAACTACAAATTTCTCACATCATGCATAGAAACTGCATTATATCTAAATGAAGGTGGTCACTGTGCTGAATACTGAATGAATGAACATAAATGCTATGTTCATCATAAGAAGGTCATAAATGTACAGTGAGAGAGAAAGCATAGATATCTGAGGTGAGATGTGACACTTTAGAAATAAATACTTGGAAATTTATAAAAGTATATAATAGAGACACATCAAAAATGCAAATAATAGGTCTTTGAATGAACCAGGTAAGATCTGTGCAGATCAGAGAAGGAATATACGTTAAAATTATTAATTGGGCAAATTTTAGATAAAGCCTTCAAATATATACATATGGAATATTTTTCTTTCTCCTTCTTGATTCTGGCTACTACTTCAACAAAATATACAAGTTGGCAGCAATCATTTTTTTTTTAAGTTGGGTACTGATATGTGCAAGATCAAAGTGACCTCTTACTGGTGCAGTTTGACAGCTGTCTATCTTCCACGTGCTTTCCTGAAGCTACAGTTAAATAGAACTCAATTCCCACCATGCTCTTATGAGGAACTGATTTTTCCATGAGTGACTCTGTTCTCTGCCTTAGTCATCTCCCAATTAACATTTGCTGGGGATATAGGTTATCAGCACAGGGATTTGGGAATAGTGCAAACACCCAGGCCAGACTGTCAAATTCTAATCCCTAAATAAATGTCTTATTTGTAAAATTAAGTACCCTAATCTCCAAACATCTCTTCCAACTTTACAGTATACAACATAAAGTGCACAGCCTCGTATATTGGTATTGCAAAAGAAACACACACATACACGGTTCATACCCAATACAGCTTTAGCAGGAATTTGCATGAAACTTAGTGATATTTCATACTTCACTTCAAATATTTCTCAGAAATTTCATAGGGGCCTTTGCAAAGTTATAAGAGTATAAGAAGTCACTGCAGTAGTCAAATTAAAGAAATGGGATATAGAAACAGAAGAGTGTGTGTGTGTGTGTCTGTTTCTATTAAGAATCATACACATTCTTATAAGAGAATTTTAGTAATCTATATTTATTTCATTATAATTCTTGAAGCATCATGATCCCTTACTGAAATGACATGACAAATTTCATTGACACCCTCCCTACCCAATCTCTTTTCTGCCCTCCAACAATTTTCTAGTTAGCCAGATTGAGTTCTGAAGGGTTTGTTGGAATATTTCCCATGGATTTGATTGCACTGAAAAAGAAAGTTATTTTATATTTTGAAGTTACACAGTTTCATAGTGTTCTTTATTCTCTAACATCTGATAAAGCCAGTAAAGCTAGATTTTCTCACTCAAATGTCTACATTGCAAAATAGCAACAAACAAACAAGAAACAACAACAAAAAAGCCAAATGCACATCTACTTTAAAACACTGTTTAGAAATGAACAGTATATCTCAAAATTCTCTGAAAGACTGATCAGCAAAGTCAATGTCAAAATAAAATTCTCACAGTAGGAAAAATCAGAGTTAAGAAAGCCTACTTTTTTTCTCTAATTAAATTTAAGACTTTCAACCTATTTTGCCTTTATGGAATCTAGTTTTTACTATTACTGAAAAACTACTTTATTCCATACTCCCTTGCTTTAATTCAATTCATTTTTATAGTAGACTGTGGAGAGGGAGAACACATTCTGAAAAATGTTAGATAAGAGGAAATATAATGTCATTTGCAGTGTATATGTTCATTGACATGTACTTATTTCTTCACTATTAACACTTACAACTTTAAAGAATTAATAATATAGCTGCTGTATTAAAAGTTTAGTTGGGAGAATTATTAGTGGTTTGAATTTTTGTGCTTATTTTTTACTTTAATATTATCATCTTAGAAAGATGTTAAATAAGATTTTTGAAATATATATTTGCAATGTACTTATGCATATTTATGTAATCTTACCAATTGTGTGTATATTTCAATATTTATGATTTTAAAGACTGTTATTTGATATATTTTTAAAACTTAAATTTATATATTTATAACTTTAAATAGTATATAAAATTATTCCAGTATAAAAGATACACATCCTAATAAAATCATTTTTATTCTACAGTTCACACCTTAAAATTTTATCCTTCCGAAGTTGAAGATAATGAGGACTTACCATTGTCTTCCACTGATCATCTGGACTTGCATTCTCCATACAGTTGATAACAGCCCATTACAAGCAAAGTCTAACAGTCACTTATTTAGGAAGATGGCGAATTTGACAAAAGATGATGGGAAAATGCTCCATCGAACCAAGCGTGGCTGGATGTGGAATCAGTTCTTCTTATTAGAAGAGTACACAGGTACAGACACTCAGTATGTAGGAAAGGTAAGATTTTTTTTTCCTAGAAAAAAACAAAATTTGAATGTGATACTCATTATCCTTTACAACAACTCTACATTACTAACAATTATCCTAAAATATTTGATGAGTTTTATTATCCTATGGTATTACCATAAATTCTTCCAAAGAAACTTGTATGAAATGTACCGTTCACGTGCATGATATAAATAAACATTTGTTATAGATATCAGAATGAGAAATCTGGTAGGTTGACCCACACCTCCCATTGCAACACTGGGGAAGATGAGCCATGAGGATCACAAATTGAAGGTCAACTTGAACTATGTTGCTAGACCATCCATGAAAGAAAATAAGAAAAGGAAAGGAGAAGAAAATAAAAGAGCCAAGTAGGGAGGGTTCCTGGGGTGAGGAGAGACAGGAAATTGCAGCCAGGATGTAAAATAAGTATATATAAATATATATAGGTTTATATTTTTATATTTACATATAAAAGATTTTCATCTGCTAAACAAATGACTGTCTTAGATTATTATTTAAAAATCGTGAATGAATGCTTCATGCTCCATATGACTAAAAATAAAATGTAGTAATGATATATAATAAAATTTATCAATGTTTCTTAGTGACTAGTTCATGCTGTTTATAATAGAATGACTTGTATGAGAGATAACTTCTTAACATTCTGCTTCTTAAATCCAGCGAGCTGGGTTCCTGCGTGACTGCCATCTAGTAAACAATGGAGCAAAACCCTGAAGAAAGAGAAGATACTACCTTTAGGATGGTACACTGTAACATCCATTTCAGCCTCCTTGACAGGTTCCCACCAGCCACCAGGAAGGGAAATAGAATGATAAAACAACTCACTCTTGGGGTCCTGGATTTGAGTTTGTCTCATTGACTGTTTCCTCTTTCTTTCCCTGTTTAATCCTTTTATTATTTTAGTTCAAGGCCTTCTATAATTTTTATAATGACAACTTTTTACATTTATTACTGTTTATTTTCATATCCAATTTCTTCTTATCCTTACAGCATTCTCCTGATCCCTCTTATTGTTCACAACATAAGCACAATTCTCAGGTGTGATGAGACCCTGATGTAACATCATGAATGATTTTACATTCTGATAAAAACCCACTTGCCATACATTTATTTTTCTTTATTCTTGGCCTATAACTATACACTGAGAGTCTGAGAATTGGTTCACTGAAAGCAGAATATACATTAGAATAGGCAGAAAAGGAGATAAAATATATAACTGATAGAAAAAATAAATCTATATCTTTCAAACCAGAAGGACATTTATCCTGAGAAATTGTCAAAATCTTGTTCTATTTCAATTTGTGTGGGCCAAATACTTTTTCAAATATAGTCTCCGTTAACTGAAGCCTATTATTTCCTCTTTCTTGAGATCTCTTTCATGGATACCTGGGTCATATACTTTTGTACAGTGCAGTTCACCTAATGATTCTTTCCTTCCATCCCATTTCTCTTGAGATTAGTCATATGGCACCCCTGTATATCCTTCATTTAACTTCACTTTCACAGTCTAGTTAATAGGTATCATCGGGACATTTCAAGTTCAACAAGCAAACGTTTGCGTCTAAGGACTTGAAATTGCTTTGTGATTCTTTTTTTGTGGGGGGTCAATATATAAAGAATTCACTGTGGGTCACAGGCCACTGAAATGGTTCTGCCTTATAGTTTCACAGTTGCAGGAAAATGGTCACAGAAAAGGGAGATACTTATAATCCTATGACTGTTGAAGTCCCTTTCCCTGTATTTGTGATTTAACTTAAGATTAAAATGTTTCCTAAGTACTGTTTATTAATTCATTTCTAAATGACACATTTTTCCAATTGTTGCAGTGAACAACTTAAAACATTAGCTGAATTTACTCTCTGTTTCCTTTGTCTACTTATCTTAAACAGTAGACTAAAAGGCAATGTGGAAAATGATAATAATCATATTTTTGTCCAGAGAAGATGAAAAACTGGTTTTCAATAATTTTTAGTTTTCTCCTGGAAACAATATGAAAATACAAAAAATATTAAAACAACATAAAACACCTAATTTCCTTCTCAAAATATGAGAGTTCTTTACTTTATTAGTACTCTTATCTCGCACGAGTAATTATTGATCATATGTTTTAATATTATGTGGTCCTTCCAACAGTTTTTAGAATTATTTATTTATCAAGTTCTCATTTATTATTACTTTAGCTGCTTCCTGAATGTTTATATAAGCAACTATTGGCATATGCAAAGACCAATCATATCCTAAGTTTTAAGCTTTGTTATATGCTTAAACTCCATAAAAATTTATACTTTGAATGCAAAATGGACACAGATTTATGACTAAAGTACTATCATTTCCCCAATTAAATCTGCACATTTTCTTTCCAGAGCCACTGCATTGATAAATTAAACCTGGTGAATTAATCACTGGGCAACTTCCTCACACACTAAAATGGGAAAGGGGCCAGTAACTTCTAACAGCAAGAGATTTTCATAGTTTTATCTTAGTTTTGCTAAATAGATATTACAGGAAACAACAAAATATTAATTTACAGATAATATAAAATTATAAAGTTAGAAATACATATGAACCTCAAAATAAAGTTAAGATTTCAACTAGACTTTGAAGAAATGGTTTAATGGTGAACCAAATAAGAGCAACAATAATTAGTACAATGCATATCCACACAATTAACCATGTGCTTTCTGGAATTGAATCCTATGTTCTTCAATAACTGCAAAACTCATGACTCACATGACATTTCTAATTCTCACATTTTTTCCAGCTTAAATTATATTGTTGTTAAATTTGTTTAATTCTAAAACTGTTGGAATATTTTCTTACTTGATAATACGACCAGGAAGGACTAGTAAAACTTGTATGAGTAGACATATTAATGACAACTTGTAGAAGAAGTCAAAAATGAGAGAAAAATGGAGAGAGAGAGAGAGAGAGAGAGAGAGAGAGAGAGAGAGAGAGAGAGAGAGAGAGAGAGAGAGAGAGAGAGAGAGAGAGAAGACTGACTCAACTCTTGGGAAAGAGTCTTTCAAATCTTGTACCTTTCTAGCACTTCTGAAAACTTGTCTTTTTTTTTGTTTTGTTTTGTTTATATTTTCTATCTATTTGTTTCATGTATGGCACCTTCATCCTCCGGGAAGCAAAATTTCAGAAGAAATTGTTAACTCACTTCCTCTATGTTATTGATATTCAGACTATGAGAAGATCTTTGTTTTTATTTTTTTTCACATTTTCAAGTTTAATAGATACTACAATAAGAGCAGGCTGATTTCTGCAGCAGGTGTATCATATAGTCTACCCACAACACAGCTCAGGCCATTCCCAACAGTGGAAGAAAGACCACCCCCACCCCCAGCACTGTAGGAAAGGCTTGTCTTGGATGACACCAAGTTTTGTTTTTAAGCACGAATAGAGTACAAGAGATTTTCTTCTGGCTGTCCAATGGAGCCTGGCAGAAAAATGGTCCAGTACTCACTTCTGCTTAGAGAAATATTCTTTGCTCTTTTGGACATCAGGCTTCATGGTATCACTGCCAGGTTTCCAGCCAGCTGGGCACACTTCACCATGTTTGTCAGTGAAATGGAAGGCCTGAACTAGTCTCAGAGTCTCATCCACGGAGCGGCCAACAGGAAGATCATTTACAGTGATCTGTCGAAGGATACCTTTATCATCAATAATAAAGAGGCCCCTGAAAGAGATACTTTCATCAGCCTTTAAGACTCCATAATCCTGAGCAATACTGAGCTTGGGATCTGATACCAAAGGAATGTTCATAGGTCCCAATCCTCCTTGTTTCTTGGGTGTATTAACCCATGCCCAATGACAGAAGTGAGAATCCACAGAAGCTCCAATCACTTGGCAGTTTAGATTCTTAAATTCTTCTGCCCTATCACTGAAAGCAATGATCTCAGTGGGGCACACAGAAGTAAAATCCAGAGGGTAAAAGAAGAATACGACATATTTTCCTTTGTAATCACTCAGGCTGATATCTTTGAATTGTCCATCTGGCATAACAACTCTTTCTTTGAAGTTGGGGGCAGGATGCCCAAATTTTGCATTTCTTGAAGACATCCTGCTATCAGCTGGGCCGAGTCACAGGTCTCAGAGAAAGAAACAGCTACGCAAAGGAAGGAAGACGACCAGATCTTTGTTCTAAAGTTAGTTGTTGAATTTTTATAGTTTTCACACCTAGTTGTGTACCCTATTATTCATATCAGCATGATTATAGTCACAGTGATCATAAACAATATTTGACCTTCACTGTGAACTTTCTGATTGGTTACAGCAATATTTTGGATAACAGAGGGGATACAGATGCAGATATAAAAACGATGAGAATTTTGTTTATACTTATTTTCAAACTATGGAAATTTATCCTCTGCATATTTACAGAAGCTCATATATGTGCTGAGGAATGATTATCCCCGAAGAATATATAGTGCAATGGGCAGAGGATCAACATAGTAAAAATGGCAATTCTACCAAGGGCAATTTATAGATTCAATGCAATCCCCATTAAAATCCCATCAAAATTCTTCACAGATCTTGAGAGGACAATAATCAACTTTATATGGAGAAACAAAAAACCCAGGATAGCCAAAACAATCTTATATAATAAAGGATCGTCTGGAGGCATTACCATCCCTGACCTCAAACTCTATTACAGAGCCTCAGTATTGAAAACAGCTTGGTATTGGCATAAAAACAGAGAAGTCGATCAATGGAACCGAGTAGAAGACCCTGATTTTAACCCACAAACTTATGAACACCTAATTTTTGATAAAGGAGCTAAAAGTATTCAATGGAAAAAAGAGAGCATCTTCAACAAATGGTGCTGGCAGAACTGGTTGTCAACGTGTAGAAGAATGAAAATAGATCCATATCTATCACCATGCACAAAACTCAAGTCCAAATGGATTAAAGACCTCAATATTAGTCTGAACACACTGAACCTGATAGAAGAAAAAGTTGGAAGTACTCTACAACATATGGGTACAGGAGATCACTTCCTACGTTTATCCCCAGCAGCACAGACATTAAGGGCAACATTGAATAAATGGGACCTCCTGAAACTGAGTAGCTTCTGTAAAGCAAATATTATTTTTATGCTAGGGAGAATTCTCAGTGTTAAGCAACAACAGTTTCTAGATTCTATGTGTGTATCGATCAACTACATCTCTGAAAATTTGTAACTTCTACAAAATAAAGCAATCTTTTATTCATGTAGGAAATGGTTAGATATGGTAGATATCTATTTATAAGTTTGTTACTAAGTTTTGGTAGGAATTTTTGTACTTCATAGCATCTCTATTCAATGAATGCTAAAAATTCCTTTGAACAGAGTTAGCAGAACTCTGTTAACTCTTGGCAAAAGAAGAGAATAGATGAAGTCATCTGTATCCTAAATGATATTTGTGACTACAATAAGCTCAAGGCTATTTTCACTTCCAGGCTATGACAGCTACCTGCCAAAATGCTATTTCAGGGTGAAGGAGACATAAGAAACTGGGAGTTTAATTAGCCCTGCATTGCCCCGTGAAACATTAGTGGTGTTTTTTTTTCTTTGTTTTTTTTTTTTTTGTTTTTTTTTTTTTGTTTTTGTTTTTCGAGACAGGGTTTCTCTGTGGCTTTGGAGCCTGCCCTGGAACTAGCTCTGTAGACCAAGCTGGTCTCGAACTCACAGAGATCCGCCTGCCTCTGCCTCCCGAGTGCTGGGATTAAAGGCATGCGCCACCATCGCCCGGCATTAGTGCTGTTCTATAAATGAATGATGCATGTCTGTTTATTTAAGAACGATGGCACTTTGTGTTTTCTGGAACAAAGGTATTTACCGGAGATAGCCACAAATATTTGATTTTCTCTTGTGCAAATATTTTGTAAACTGCACAGAGGAAAATGTATTGACCTGTATTAAGTATCACAGGTTTGCTGTGTTGGTGTCCACGGAAACAAAGCTAGAAAAAGGTTACAAAAGCTCTCACCATGCTTTACGTCGAGCTCATGAGGTAACTGAAGTCAGAGTAGATACGCAATAGCTAAGTACATAGTGAGATACATGTATTGCATGCTAAATTAACTTCACAGCTAACATTTATGAGAATGTGATTATAATAAATTTTTACTCAGAGAAATATTTTTCTTATTAAAAGTAGAGACACAGATGCATATTTAAGAATGAATGATGTAATTAATAATAAATAAATTAGTGAATGAATAATAGTTGACCAAGTTAGCAAAATATGAGAAATGTTTTCCTTTTCCCTAGTAGAGAAAATGCTAGCTCAGTACTTTTTAAAAATTATTTTTTAAAATAATCTTTTCTCATTTTACATACTAATCCCAGTTCCTGCTCCCTCCACTTCTACTCCCCACCTTCCATCCACCCACCCCCATCCACTCCTCAGAGAGGTTAAGGCTTCCCATGGGGAGTCAACAAAGTCTGATACATCACTGTGAGTTCAAACACTAGGGATAAATCCTGGTCCTATTTCCAGTAGTCCCATAGACTATCCCAGCCACACAATGTCACCCACATTTATAGGGCTTAGTTTGGTTTATGAAGATTCTCCTGATGTCAATCAGTAGTCAGTGAGCTTCCACTAGCTCAGGACAGCTGTTTCTGTGGGCATGTATCCCCATTATGGTCATGATCCCTTTGATGAAATTATTGCTCTTTCCTCTCTTCAGCTGAACTCTGGAAGCTTGGCACAGTGCTAGGTGTGGATCTCTGTATCTGCATCCTTCAGTTGCTAGATGAGGCTTCTATGATGACAATTAACATAGTCATCAATATGATTACAGAGCAAGGCCAGTACAAGCACCTTCCCCACTATTGCTTAGGGTCTCAGTTTGAGACATCCTTGTGAAATCCTGGGTATTTCCCTAGTGTCAGATTTCTTGCTAGCCCCATAATGGTGCCTTCAATCAAGATATCTCTTTTCTTGCTCTCCCTTACTGTACACCCCCATTTCGGCCAACCTATTCCCCCATGTTCTCTTCCCCCTTTTCTTTCCTCCCTCCTTCCCTTCCACCCTCCTTTTTCACTCCCTTTTTAATTTTCTCAGGAGATCTTGTCTAATTTCTTTCCTCAGGGGAACCATGTGTGTCTCTCTGAGGATTCTCTTTCTTACTTAGCTACTCTGGGGCCGTGGACTATAGTCTGCTTATCCCTCACTTTCTATATAGTAGCCACTTTTGAGTGTGTATATACTGTGTTTGTCATACTGGGTCTGGGTCCCTAACTCAGGATGATTTTTTTCTACTTCTATTCACTTGCCTACAAATTTCAAGATGTCATTATTTTTACTGCAAATGTACAAATGTACATTTTTAAATGTACATTTCCATTTTGCAAATGTACCATGCTTTCTTTATCCATTCTTTGGCTGAGGGGCATCTAGGTTGTTTCCAGGTTCTGGCTATTACAAATAATGCTGCTATGAACATAGTTGAGACAGCTTTATAGTTTACAATATATTCATTTCTTTAAAAACTATTCTTACAGGACTTTGATTTCATTGACTTCATCCTATAATAATAATACAGTACTAGTAGTATCCTGTCAAAATTTATTTCAGGATGTTTTTCATATATGCCTGAATATAATTTCTGTGCCATACTTGTTGTTGGCATAATGTTCTGCCATCTCAGAAAATGTATCTTATAGTAGTTCAAAATTCTATGGTTGTACTTTCTGGATGTACAATTTGATTCCAATTGTTAATGGAAATAAGATATTTGTAAGAATCATTTACTTATTTATCCTTTTTTTTTTAGCTATTTGGGATTTACATCTATGTTTGGTTGTTGTGTTTAAAAAATCTTTATCATTAATGAAATAATAGTTAACATAATTTCTATGGAAGGTTGTGAATCCAATGTATGCACATATTAAGTAGCTGTCTATGTACTCTCTCCAAAGTTGAAAAATATACTACCTCAAGATTATTATTTCCACATCACATACTCTTTAACAAACCGATTATTGGCATTTCCACCAGAGCAGGCCTAGTTTTAAACATAGTTCATCAAGAAAGATCTTACATGAGTCACTTTGCCTCATTCTAATTTACATACGTATGTCTGAAAATGATTCTTGTATGATTTATCTTTGTTATAATTTCGCATTCAGCATTTCAGTTTACTTATTTCTGAAATGTTGATACAATGATTTAAATTTAAAGCTTACCTGGTGTTATATTTTAAATATTAATATGTTTTATTGATTTATGCATTTTTGAAGTCTATAAGTCTTTGGCATACACTTGATATAATTTTATCCATACACTCATGATGTTTATTTGGTTTTGATTATCTGAAAACACTTTTATGTCACTTTCAATTTAAATAATATTTCAACATACCTTAACGTGATAGTTTTCTTTTCTCATTAGAGTTTTTAATTACCTCTGCATATTACTATTGACTCTATGCTAATATAAGTTAACTCTGATGCTTATTGTTGCTGTCCATATTTCTATAGCTGCTCATAAGTATTGCCCAAAAGTATTCTTTTGAACCATCTGACCTTGATATGCACATTGGTTTTGTGTTCATTCTACTTGGAACCCAATAACCTGTTAATAGCATATTACCACTGGAGCAGAAGAGTTTTGCATTATGTGGAACATCACTGATGCAGTTTTTTCCTATTAAAATTTATTTTTACTGCAAATGAGCATTGAATTACCCTGTGAATTCTTAAAATTATGTTTTATGGAGTGGAATTAGTGATTTAAATATGCTTCAGAGAATACCTATAATAATTATTCTCATATTTTTATAGAAAATTTTCCTTTCTGATATCAAGATTGTAAGTAGTGGTCAACATAGCTAGAATGCAATTAGCATCATCATTTAGGTATAATTTTATTGAATATTTCATGTAAATTACTTTATATATTAAAAATGAATTTATATCTGCTATTTTTAATTCTTCACATCTTTGGTAAAGAGTACTAAGAATAATACAGCATAAGTTTGAAATCTCTCCTGTAGATTTCCTTTTAAGATTACTTGCTAATCATAATCTCTATAATTTAGGATTAATGTTTAAAACAAGCAAATGTTTAAGGACAACATTTTAATTATTACATGATATTCCTCATATTATATGAGAAATAAGGTATGGAATAGACAAAATAAATATATATGGATTTAATTTTTCTTTATATCTACCTGTGTTCCAGGGAATTTGGTTTTTTTCCTAGCATCAATTTTTTGAAATAAGCAAATATTTTATTAATACTTATTTAAATTATACAAATAATACAAATATACAAATAACACATTTAATAACTAATACAGAGTGGGCATTATAAATTTAATCACAAGCATTTATTTACATAATGTTGTCCATTAATACTATCCTTTCCAGTTGTAAAGCTAATTTTGTATATCATTTAATAAGGCGTTCATATACATTTGCAAGCAGAGAACATCAGAGAAAGGGTGCAAAATGCTTCATTTTACAAGCGATGATTTAGGGTGCTTGCAAGTGTTCACAGGTCTTACAGTGTCTTGCTGCTCATGTGCTTTCCCACAGTGTTGCACTGTAATTTCAGTCACTAGTAGAAATGCTCTCAGTATCCTTTTCATTTTTACATAGAGTAAACGTCTATGTACCATCTGTACTCTCTTCATCTATGCCTGCTCTTTGTGAAATACGCCCTCCTACACGAGGAAAAAATAAAACTGGAGATCACTTGTGACACAAAAGAATTAAAGTGGTTTCAATAGTCAGTAGTTATATGAGTAAAGCCAATCACTGTCGAAAATGAAGAGGCAGACATCCTCCTAAAGGGTAAGATGATTTCCTGCATCTTTGCAATATAGGAGGAGGAGTGGGAACATAAAATGTGATCAAGGCTTGCTTATTTCCCAAAGTAGAAACTCATCACTTGGTTCCATTAAAGATAGAGCTTTCTTCACATTCAGTTATGATCTTATCAAGGTGACAGAGAGAATGACAGAAAAATGTTTTGGAAAGTACTGTGTAAGATATTCAGCTTAATGTCATCACAACATAGTGTGCCTCAGATTAAACCAGGGGAAGAGGTTGAGGTAGGAGGATAATGACTTTACCACTGCCTGAACTAAACTTAAAAATGAAACAAACTAAAAAAAAAGAAAAGAAAAGAAAAACTAAAGCAAACAAAGGAATCACAGCACTTGGAGGCACATCCATGTAACTCCAGCATTCAGGATGAAGAAACATAAAACTTGTTCAGTCCCTTTCAGGCATGGTTACATAGTTAGCACTTGAGGAACGTTTGCTATGAAAACTTCTCTCCAAATTACAAAGAAACAAAACCTGAAGCATTTTAACTCCGATACTGCATTCTTATTGCTGGTATTTTAGCTTTGTTTAAACAGACAAAAATTTATTGGAAACACTGTTTAAAACCCTCAGATTTATTCACATATTAAAGTCAAAAACAAAACACCAACACAAAAGGGAAGAATCCATTCTAAGAAATAGTTAACACATGCTCTCATAGAAACAGATATGAGGAGTAGTGTTCCTTCTGGTTGAAATAATTTGAAAGCTTTACAACTGGAAGGGATAGTATTAATGGACAACATTTATAAGTAAATGTCTGTGATTAAATTCATAATGCCAACTCTGTACTAGTTATTAATATGGCTTATTCTTCTAATGAAGAATATTTTAAATAATAGTGTGTAAAAATATAAATGAGTATGGGAGTATAAAAAAAGGCAGATTACTAAAGAAAATGATGGTACTTTGAACTCAAGTACTTCAATATTTTTATATGATTAAACTGTTTTTCAGATCAGGTATTCCAATTGTGTCTATAATTGAAGTTCCGAGGCCAAGAACATTTGACAATATTTTTTTAAAACTCTTGAAAACTGAAAAGAAATACATTTCAAAGCCTTAGCAATAAATTTTAAAAGCCCATTAATATTTAGGGTTCAGTTATTACCTTAAAATTAGACAAAGATCTGATTTATCTGATACCATTGTCTAGGAATACATCTTAAAATTAAGAGTCTCACTTCAACTGCATTTAGTAACTGTCGTCCCCTTCTTCAAATAAAGTGAAGAGCGGGATACTTTTTTTTCAATGTTTAGCATTAGCTTCTGAGTCCAGAGAAGCATTATTTTGCTGTCATCTCAAATGGTTACTGAACATCACCCAATAAAATACTAAACAGAATATGGCTAACACATCATTGTTGATAATGTGATTTCCTTGTAACCGTGAAGATATAAACTTCATCCCCAAGAAACATTATTAAAGAGGCAGCTGCAATTGAATTTGCATGTAGTATTAGATAGTCATAGATAGGTGTGTCAACCGTCCTAACTAAATTACTTTTTTCTGGGTCATTAGAAAACTCTCCTAAACACCAACATGGACAGAAGCCAGTGATCAATATCAGAGACCGATCTCCTGTGTGTGTGCGCGCACAAACACACACACATAAGAATGCACTCAAACATAAAAGAAAATATAATTCCAGAGAAAATTAATTATTGATGTCTCTCCATTTTTTTGTTTCTCCTGTGTTGTTGATCTTGACCTCCTTATTACTATCCCTAAATTCTGTGTGGCTTGATATATGTTGTTTCTCTAAGTAAACATTATGTCTGGACCTGTATGTCTGATTCCTAATAGCTGCAGGTGACCTGGACTTTCTTCTCACCTTCTCTGATTGGCTTTCTGCTCTACTGCTTCATGACTTTCTTCTTTGGAAGGCATCATAGCTTTGTTCCCTTGTAACACCTTTGATGGGAAACTGCTTGGTTACCTATCTCTTTCATTCTTCTCAAACTATAAAGATGTTTTCACTATACTGCACCATGTTTACCATTAAATTCCCACACATACGAAGTTTGTATATGTCTTCCATTTTGTTTCATAAGGGTAAAATATTGTTGATATTAAAAGTATCTCCATGCAGTGTTGCAGTATATGAGCACGTGTTGGTGCTTTCTCTATGTACTCACATTGTACATATACTACAATAGTGAATTAGTGTTTGTCTTAGCACTGCTCAGAGTATAAGACGTGCATGCGCACATGTGTATGTGTGTTTGTTTGTTTATATCAAATGATATCTAATGGTACTTATATTCAGTGCATGAAAAGAAAAAAAATAATCTCTCTAGATTTTTCGTTTTGTTTTTTTGTTTTTGTTTTTTTTTCTGTTTTTGTTTTTGTTTTGCTTGTTTTACAGTGCTCATAGCACAGTGAAAACATACACAATCAAACCACACAAAAGAAAAAGACCAAAGAGTTGTGCATATCAATACAACAATATGCAATTTAAAGAAATAAACTTTAGATGTAAATATCCTGAAATAAATTCCATCGTAAATAATGTACTTCCTTTATAAGGTTTGATTTACCTGCATCCATAATATCACATCAGTAATTCATTATAAACATTGTGCTCTGACTGTGAATAGTATGTTTAATGAATTATATGCACTGAGAACACAACAGATATTACTAGCTCTATTTAACATATATTTCTTTAAAGTTGGAAGGAAAGAGTGGGAGTGGAAATACATTGTTATAGATAACATGCTCTAGAGTGTAAAAATTGCCTCTTGAAATATGTTCAAGGCTGCAACCTTTGTCTGTATTCTAGGAGATATAATAAGAGCAATGAGTGATTCCTAATTTCCTTTCTTTTCATTCTCCCCTGGTAATGTATGCTTCATCTTGACCATGTTCACAGTGAGTAATGCTTGAATCAGAGAGAACACATATTCTTTTCTGACTTTCTGGTCAAGGATGGAAATAGAGGTGCCTATTTTAGCTTTCGTAAGGCCAGAACAAGGTTGAAAGGAGCAGAGTTAGCATTTATGAACTCAGAAGGATGAAAGGAAGCTGAAATGTGTGAATTGTGATAAGAGTGGCCTCGAATATGTCAGGAGCTTTGCTAATGCTTTTGTTGTAGCATTCTTTCCCCTTCCTTGGCTCACAAAAGTTAGAGGAAATGAAATTTTCTGTGGGCATTCAGTGTGAATTCTATGTGAGTATCAACAGCCATTCTTAATGTACTCTTTTGCATACATTTCAGTCACTGTCGGGCATGTAAGTTATGAGAGAAAAATAAATCATATACATTTATAGAGATGTATAAAGGTCAATTTTTGAAATCGTGTTTTATAATTATTTTCATGTTACTTAGGTGGAATTTAGGTATATGTTCCAAAGTCTAATTAAAGCAATGAAATGAAAGATGTGGCTTCTAATTCACTGGACTCAGGGATAGCTAGTTAACTCTGCTGCTTTAGGTGTTTTCATAATCAGTCTACTTGTGTGAATGCACCTGGAAAGTGGATCAGGGTTCTATGTGGAAAAGAAGGAAGAAAGATTGTTAAAGCCAGAGATAGCAGGTGACACCAAAGATAAAGCATCTTCTCTACAAAACTGGTATAAAAAACATATAGATTCAATTCACAGAGACTGTGAGAGAATGCACAAGCCTTGTACAATGTTTAGTTTGAAAAGAATACCTAGACTGATAAAAGGAAATGGGAACAAAGCCCCACTTCTCACCAAAATACTATTTGTATCTGATTTCTAACAAAAGAAGGACAATTGCTTTACTTCAATAGAGTGACACTGGATATATCAATCACACTCCAGGGCAAAATCTCTGTTCGGATGATGTGTGTGGGATTTCCTTCTGTATGCTGTGATTGCCATTAATAAATAGAGAAACTTCTTTGGACCTATAGTAGGGCAGAACTTAGGTAGGTGAGGAAAACCAAACTGAATGCTGGGAGATAGAAAGATGGAGTCTGAGAAAAGCCATGCAACTCCACCAGAGACAGACACTGAAACTTTAGCCAGTAAGTCACAGTCACATGGCGATTCATAGTTTAATAGAAATGGGTTAAATTAATATGTAAGAGTTACCCAATAAGAAGCTAGAACTAATGGGTCAAGCAGTGATTTAATTAATACAGTTTTTGTTTGATTATTTCAGGGCTAAGCGGCCAATAACCAAGAAGCAGCTCTCTCCTACATTCAGATGTAACTCAATGTTCTTTGTGTGTGTGTGTGTGTGTGTGTGTATGTGCATGTGTATTATGGAGATATCTGCAAATGTCATAAGAAAGGATTACATTATCATAACTCCAGTTATTGTGGATTTTAGGTGGTTGTCTTTTGCCACATGTGTGTGATGAAAACTTAATAGGCATCCTTACAAGTGTTGCAAGAGTTTTTATTTTTTTATTGATTTTTATTGAGCTCTACATTTTTCTCTGCTCCCCTCCCTGCATCTTCCCTTCCATTCAACCCTCCCCCAAGGTCCACATGCTCCCAAATTACTCAGGAGATCTTGTCTTTTTCTACTTCCCATTTAGATTAGATCTATGCATGTCTCTCTTAGGATCCTAGTTGTTATCTAAATTCTCTGGGATTGTGTTTTGTGTTGGTTTTCTTTGCTTTATGTTTAAGAAACCACGTATGAGTGAGTACATGTGATAACTGTCTTTCTGTGTCTGTGTTACCTCACTTAAAATAATGTTTTCTAGCTCCATCCATTCAGTATGTCATTATTTTTTTTTCTGCTCTGTAGTACTCCATTGTGTAAATATACCACATTTTCCCTATCCATTCTTTGGTTGAGGGGCCTTTAGACTCTTTCCAGGTTCTGGCTATGACAAACCATGCTGCTATGAATATGATTGAGCACATGTCCTTATGGCATGATTGAGCATCCTTTGGATATATACCCAAAAGTGGTATTACTGTGTCTTAAGGAAGGTTGTTTACTAATTTTCTGAGAAATTGCCACACTGACATCCAAAAGGGCTTTACCGGCTTGCACTCCCACCAGCAATGCAGAAGTGTTCCCTTTACCCCACAACCTCTCCAGCATAAGTTGTCATTAGTGTTTTTGAACTTGGTCATTTTTACAGGTATAAGGTAGAATCTCAGGGTTGTTTCGATTTGAATTTATCTGATTACTAAGGATGTTGAATATTTCCTTAAGTGTCTTTCATCCTCTTTAGATTCCTGTGTTGAGAGTTCTCTGTTTAGGTGTGTACTATATTTTTATTGGATTATTCGTTCTTTTGATGACCAATTTCTTGAGTTCATTGCATATTTTGGAGATCAGACCACTCTCTAATGTGGGGTTAGTGAAGATCGTTTCCCATTCTGTAGGATGTCATTTTGTCTTGTTGATCGTGTCCTTTGCATTACAGAAGCTTTTCAGTTTTAGAGGTCCCATTTATTAATTGTTTCTCTAAGTGTCTGTGCTGCTGCAGTTATATTTAGGAAGTGCTTTCCTGTGCCAATGTGCATTTCCCATTTTCTCTTCTGTAATCTTTAGTGTGGTTAGCTTTATGTTGAGGTCTTTGATCCATTTTGACTTGAGTTTGGATTGCAAGAGTTTTTAAATGCAGTATAATTTCTCTAATTCCTCATAAAATATTCAGAAAGCAAGTGAAGAAGTTATCCTTAGATCATCCATAATAGACTTCAGAATCACTGTTTTTTTTGTTTAATCCTACTAGAATATATGAAACTTTATGTAATATTAACAAAGTAAGAAAATATATAACATTTGTGTTATATTAAGGGTAAGATTGTGAAAATATATTATAAAAAGAAACAGGTGACCGATACACGGTAAAAATAGAGCAACTTACAATTTTTCAATTTCAGTGAATTTATAAAACTAAAAGATTAACACATCACAGTAATTGGAAGTATTTCATAGAGTAAGTTTAATTATTTTACATAGAGCAAGACAACCATTTAAAACAGAATAATGGAGGAAGTTTGTTTAGAGATGTTTTGTTTTCACTTACAGTAGATAATTGCTTATTATGTTGAGACCATAACAGTCCACTATAAATTATGCAGATTGTATTTTATGAAAACTTACATGACACAGTGAAATTTTATCTGAATTACTATAATTATAAATTTTATTTATCTTTCTTTCAAACAGAGTGATTTTACTCATTACGGTCACCACAGGAGGGCAGTGCAAAAAATCCAAAGACTGATGGTCCAGTTTCAAGACAGGAAAAACAAAAATGAAAACAGCAACAAGGATGACTCCCAGTATATTCTAAATTGAGTTAAAACTCAATATGGCATTTTATTATTCTTAAGTAAAAGTAAGCATATAACACAGTATTTGGGATTTTTGTATTTATAGAAAGAAACAAAGAAAATTTATATACAGTCAGAAAATCTTTCATCAATATAATTTGAACATGTTTACAGACAGTGTAACTATTGAGATTTAAATGAATGTTATTTCTTTTTAAAAATTCTGTTGAATTAATTAGTAGGCAATGATTGGGGGAAAATAATGGACTTTTAGGGATAAATGGACACAGATTCAGGAATGCTAATGTCCACCTGTTAGCAAGAGAAGGGTTTGAGAGGGTGAGGAGATAGGTAAATAAGAATCAGTGAGAGACCATGCTGTAAAAAGTAAACAGAGAGAATGATAGAATCGGACATCAGAAGTCAACTTCTGATATCTATTGACAGAACATGTGCACACACTAATACATAGAAGTTCATACACTGCACAAGTACATACATCACAATATACACAACATTCGTGAGGAATAGAAGTTCATGAAAACAATCAAAGTAGTGGGACATTCTTTTGGTTTGTGCACATCTTTGTGTTTATTTAATACAGTCTAAAGCCATGGCCATATTTTAAGAATGTGATTTTAAAAATTCACTTATATATTGAAGATTGGGGTTTTGTTACTGTATTTCTAGAAAACAAAAAGAATCATGAGTTCTAAGTAATAATTTATTGTACGAATCTAGGTGGGCAAATGTGATCACTGCATAAGAAAGTAAAAATGTAGTAGAATTAACAGCATTACAAGCAGAATAAAGAATATGGCAGAAACAAATATTTTTGACATGATAAATTCACAAATATAGTACAACATATATGAGAGAAGTGTGTTATAAAGGAATGATGAGAGAATGCAAGAATTCTGTTGTAGATGTGTTAATGAATATTGAGATAAACAGGTCTTCATTTTTTAATTGAAAATAAATTTTCCACACAATTTATTATTATAGTCAAGATTTCACATCCCATATCTCCTTGAAATCCTTTCCTTCGCTACACACATTCAACTTGCCCCAATCTTTCTTTAAATAAAAAAAAACAAATAATTAAAAACAAAAATCAAAAAGTACAGAATTAAAGGAAGAAAAAGCACAGGAAACCCGCATAAACACAGAAAAACAAGCATACAAATACAACATTGAAAACCATACTATTCAAGCAAAAGAGCAGTCACTTTTTAAAAAATGCCCAAAGCAATCAATATTCTTAAAAATTTTTTAGTAAAAGTTTAGTAAAAGCAATCCAAAATATGTGATATTTGATTAAAGTACCAGAAATATAAGCATACTTGCCTCGTATGCATTAAGATTGTTATGATATATCTGTTCTTACCTAGAAGAGTTCATAAATGTTTTTCATTGGTTGTCTAATCTCCCCGTCTCGCTTCTGGACTGAAAGATCACTGGCATACATTTCCAAGATACATTAGTGTGGTTTCTATTACACCAAGTGAGAGACACTTCTGCAAGTGTTTTCCTAATTGCTGCGGTAGCTACTTCTGCTCCTTCAGCCAATAGCCTTTAAGATACCAGCCCACTGGGGAGTGGTCTCTTATACTTTAAAAAGCAGCAGGACAAAGCAGCGGGAACACAAGCACTCTGTCTTTTAACTCAGTATGCTTAGTACTTCCAGTATTGCAGACGTGCAGGACCACATGCTAGAATGTGAGTAGCCCTTCGGGAAACATGCCACCAAAGTACACTGACTCTTGCTCACCAAGCAGTCATCATTTATCAATAGCATAAGTGCACAATTTCTACTGTCCCTTCGTCTTCTGAAAATTAATGTATTTTTCCAATTGTATCTATTTTGTATTTTACAATGTTGATGGAAAATTGTGAGTAGTACCAACAGTGGATTTAGAACCTGAAGAGTACCAGTAGAGCTCAGAGAGTATGATGTCCTGATTCACTTTTGGAGACGTTTAGCAAATAAATTTGCAAATAATTTTCCCTATCATTATAGGGATTTCTAGAAACATTTGATAAATTATCAGATTTTAGACTTTTTGCTTTTGATTTTTTTCTGGAGCCTCTATGTAGTGACACTGAAAGACATTTTAAATTTTCATTTCCAATAGGAACTGGTTTTTACTTATTGTTTGCTTGTTAGTTTTTATGGCATCTAATTAGAATATTATACATTACTTTTTATTATGCGAAATTTACCTTACTGAGAGAAAAGATATTCTACCAGAATGTACAAACATGCAAACATTTCTCTCTTTCCATGGTGATAACGTCACTTTCATGATTACATAAATATCTCTTATCTACTTCAATTATCATTTCCTTAATTACACAGCCTTAAATCTCCAAATGTTTATTTTGATGACCAAATATTAACATATTTCCCATCTGGGGTTCACATCAAAGATCAAGAAGTCTTTGAGGATCTAGGCCAGGCTAAAATGAGTTTGTGCCACAAAATGATAAAGCAAGAAATAATAAAATGGTTTACCTTAAGTTTTTGAAAACTGAAACAAGAAATAACCTGCTAATGGATATGTGTTTGACAGAAGACTCATAATGATGTCCAGAATACTGGTTTTTAGAGTGGTAAATTATAGTCACCCTCCCTGTATTGCTTTCCCTCATTCAAGGGTTTCCCTTTCATTAGTCAAGGCACAATCTATATTGTCAGTATATATCAAATGCTATAAGGTGATTAGAAATTCTACTAGTCTTAGCAATTGCCTTTTTAGTAATCTGTAATAAAAAATAAATAAAAAGCCTTTGAAACCTGCTGGTATAGAAGAATCCAGTGGTCCCTGCTAAGGCACAAAGATAGATTAGCGACAAAGTTACAGTCTGTGTTGGCTTTTGTCATCGCTAATTCGGATGTCACCGAGCAGCTGTGTTGAGAGGTTTCTTGGACTGCTTACACCACCACCTCTTTAAATATTTTATTGGTTTCTCCTGCTCTATTTCACTCGAATTCATATTTCAGTCTGCTAAGAGGAATTGGGTTTGCTGACTCAGAAGACCGTCTAAAAGGGAGCTAGTTTTAGACAAATCTGCCACCGTTGTAATTTGTTTAAGCTTAGCTGTGATATACTGCTTAATTCCTGGCATTCTGTAATTCATTGTCTTCTCCATCACACAGGACTAGCAGATTTCAAAACCTTTTTAAATATGTTTGAGTGTAAAATATAACAAAATACCCCTGTGCAATGGGTAAATATCGTACCCTGTTCATATATAATAATTATCTAAATTATGCATGATATAAAAGTCATATAACCAACAAATTATCATTAATCACATTTTTTAAGTCAGAACAAACCTCAACTTTCCCAATTATTAACTAAAGGCTGTATCCTAGCTGTTATTTCTTGGAATGTGTAAACTCATTAACTAAACACCTTAGGCTTCAGGAGACATTTGCTCTTGACTTTCAGTTACAATATCCATTTCAGCCAAACAGCACACATTTTTTAATTATTAGTTTTCTTATTTCTTTTTTACCTTATTTTTAAAAACCTATCTTTTATAAATTTTGCATTTCTATCCCTGTTTCCACTTCCTCCCCTCCTCCCATCCTCAACCTGCTCTGTGAGTACAAAGGAACTCATTGTTTAATGAGGCTAAAGAATGAGGGGAAATTTTGCTATAAACTCCTCTTTGAGGAGTGTTGATATGGAGAATCTTATTTGGCAGAAAATAAACAAACAATCAAATAAATAAGTAATTTGTTGCCATCTCTAAGTGTCAGTTTTTAATCTCCCAAAAAATTTTTATGAAAAAAAAATCTACAACCATTCCCAATAGTAATAAATTAAACTAATTGCATTTTTATAAACAAGATATGAATTAATCTGACAGCTTATGAAGTATTAAGATCATGCTTAACTTTAGTTACTCAAACAATCCTGAATAAAGTGAATAAGAGAGGGGTTTGAAATTCAATGAAGGATTTCAGACATTCCTTGCTGTGCTGAGAATTCTCTCTGGCACAAGTATAAATAAAAGTCTTTGTATCTTTTTTAAAAATTGTTTTTATTGAGCTATATATTTTTATCTTCCCCCATCCTCTTCCCTTATACCCTCTCCAATGGTCTTCATGCTTCCAAATTACTCAGTAGAACCTGTCTTTTTCTCCTTCCCAAGTATATTACATCTATGTATGTCTTTCTTAGAGTCTTCTTAATTGAAATGCTCCTTCCCGAAGAAAGGGATAGAGCACCTAATACTCAAAGGTAAAGGAAACTTAAAGGGTTGGAGAAGCTTCTGAAAAAAGGAGTCACAAAATTCCTACCCAAGATTACATTAACAGAAACAGTGTACGTGTAGCTCCAGAGATAAAATGTCACTCATGATAGTATAAGCTTTTGCAAGGTAGGTGCTTGAATCACATGTGTTTCTTAAGCAACCATCTTTCGATGCTGCTGTGTGTAACCCCAGTAAACATACTCATTGGTTAACTCTATATTTTTTTCTTTTTTCTTTCTTTCTTTTTTTTTTTTTTTTTTTTTTTTTTTTTTTTTTTTTTCTTTTTCGAGACAGGGTTTCTCTGTGGTTTTGGAGCCTGTCCTGGAACTAGCTCTTGTAGACCAGGCTGGTCTCGAACTCACAGAGATCCGCCTGCCTCTGCCTCCCAAGTGCTGGGATTAAAGGCGTGCGCCACCACCGCCCGGCTACTCTATATTTTTTCATTCTTAGTATATGACCAGTGTTTGATTAAGGGCCAAAGTGCTTTACATGACAATTCATTTTGAAGTATTAGAAATGAAGGTGAAATACATTTTCCTCAAAATACAAATGACTAAAAATTAAGAAATATATTTATAAAATACCTATTTTACAGGAATGCCACAAGTATTTTTGCATGAATACCACAGTTTCTTTTTTTTTTAATTTTTCAATTCAACTATTTACACTTCCTTCCCTCCTCCCAATCGCCACCCACTCCTCCACATTCCCTCCTCCCTCTCCCACCCTGCTTGAGAGAGGACAGGGAATCCTGCCCTGTGGGAAGTCCAAGGCCCTTCCCCCTACATCCAGGCCTAAGAAGCTGTGCATCCATATAGACTAGGGTCCCAAAAAGCCAGAACATGCCGTAAAAACACGTCCCAGTGCCCTTATCAATGGCTTCTCAGTCAGCCCCCATTGTCAGCCACAATCAGAGAGTCCGGTTTGATCACGTACTCATTCAGATCCGGTCCAGCTGGATTTGGTGAGCTCCCATTAGAACAGGCACACTGCCTCAGTTGGTGGACCAACCCCTCACGGTCCTGACTTCTTTGCTTGTCTTCTCCCTCCTTCTGCTTTTCAACTGGACCTTGGGAGCTCAGTCTGTTCTTCTGATGAGGGTCTCTGTCTTTATCTCCATCCCTCGCTGGATGAAGATTCTATGGTGATATTCGAGATAATCATCAGTGTGATAGTGGGGCTGTTGAAGCCCATATGGGTCCAACACAGACAATTATCTTCCCTAACCTTCCCTCTGTGGCTGGAGTTGATGAGCTCCCATTAGCTCAGGTAAACTGTTTCCATTGATGTACCCATCATGGTGTTGACCTCTTTGATCACGGTCTCACTCGTCCCACTCTTCTACAGGATGTTGAAAGCTCGGTCCAGTGCTCCGATGTGAGTCTTTAGCTCTGTTTCCACCAGCTGCTTGATGAAGGTTATATAGTGGCATTTAAGATATGCTACAGGGCAAGGCCAGTTCGGGAACCCTCTCCTCTATTGCTTAGGGTCTTATCTGGGGCCATTCTTGAGGATTCCTGGGAATTTATCTAGTGCCAGGTTTCTTGCTAGCCCCATAATGTCTCCCTTAATAAATATATCTCTTTCTTTGCTCTCATCTCTGTCCTTCCTGCATCTCGACTATTCCATTCCCTCAAGTTCTCCTTCTCCCTTCCCTTCCCCCTTGTCTTCCCCTTCTGCTCTCCCTACTCAACCCACACCATTCTCCCAATCTTGTCAGAAATGTGTTTGATTAAATATGAAATATGTTTGGTACAATTTAAAAACAAATTCATACATTCACCAGGATTCACCTCTCTATCATGCATTCCAAGACTATTAATATTCATTTTTCACTGCACTTTTGGAAGTAAAAATAAAAACTTGACAATTTTTAATCTTTGATGGCTTGTTTGAATTAGAACACTTTCTCTTTACAAGTCCCATTATGAATTGCAATTTTGGATATTTAGTGGGTTGTATTAAAGTTCCTTTATTCTTATATGGAATATAAGAATATATGTGTACATACATATATATGCCTTCTCACCACCTTCATGGCTGTGAAAATTATTTTTTTCTGTTTATTTTTCCCTCCGTTTCTATTGTTGATTGGCCCAACTGCTATATAATACTATATTTATATATTTAAACACAGGCAATATATATATATACATATATATATGAATATATATTTAAATAACTATAGGATTTATTTAAGATAAAATATATTTCCTGTATTATGATAGATATTAGTGTTCTGTTTTCTTCTAGCTATCTCGGATATTCAAGTTTTAAATTAAGGTCTTTCATTAATTTTTAATTGATTACTACACAGTGCGAGAAATACAGATATAACATCATTCTTCCGCATGAGGAAATCTTTCAGGGCACCACTTGTTGAAGAATCTTTTTAATCTCCAAATTGTGTTGTGTGGGTTTTTTACATTTTTAAATATAAAAAAGTGGCTATACAATATTGGAACTTTTCAAGGATCTTTGCTTTATTCTAGTGGTTAACATATCTGTTTTTCTGCTCTAATCATATATAATTTGCTATTATGGCTCTGTGATAAACCTCCATATATAAAAGTTGCTATTATTTTTTCCAAAATGATTTTCTTTTTTAATTTTTTTTATTAAGCTATATATTTTTCTTCACTCCCCTCCCCTTCAACCGTCTCCCAAGGTCCTCATGCTTTCAATTTACTCAGGAGATCTTTTCTTTTTCTACATCCCATGAAGATAAGATCCATGTATGTCTCTTAGGGCCCTCTTTTGTTGCCCAAATGTTTTTCAAATATGTGAAAAAGT
The DNA here is from genome assembly GCF_950005125.1 of Chionomys nivalis. Lineage (NCBI taxonomy): Eukaryota > Metazoa > Chordata > Mammalia > Rodentia > Cricetidae > Chionomys > Chionomys nivalis. The sequence continues at coordinate 17,364,340 of NC_080100.1, read as the reverse complement.
AATAATTTAAATTACTATATTTCATACTTCTATTTGCTTATATTATTCCTTTTAACTTAATCTATTTGAAACAATATGTGTAGTCTTTTTTTTTATTCTTTTTTACTTAAAATTTCCAACTGCTCCCCGTTTCCCATTTCCCTCCCCCTCCTCCCACATATTGCCCCCTCCCCCCGCTCCCCTCCCCCTATCCCCACTAGTCCACTCCCCCTCCCTCTCGATACTGAAGAGCAGTCCAAATTCCCTGCTCTACAGTGCAGTCTTATCCAGAAATCTTTCCACATACATTTTGCTAAAGGATCAAGCAGTTGAGTACTCCTTGATTACGTATTGATTCTCCAAGCTTCTACTGTAAAATACCTTATTATTTGCTCCTGATTTTGGACTGGTTGAATTACTTACAGAATGATTTCAAAAACTGTTAGTATAAACTATTTAAAAATTTCAAAACAATTTCACCTTGTGGCTTATTTTTCACTTTCTCTAGACAGATGGTTTTTGTAATGTTTTATAATTTGTCTGTAATTAGTATACGTTAATTTTAGAACAGTTTAAGATTTTCAAGAGAAAAGAACTGAAAAGAGAGAGAGTTCCCATGTACTTTTTTCAACACACTCCTTGGACTTAGTTTTCTGTACTATGAATAGTTTTTATTAGTTCCACGGTTTTGTGGATCATCTGCCAAGGGCGACATATGACTAGGAACTAATTTGTATGGTTTGGATAATAATTTTCTGTATTTCTATCTCATATGTTATGACAGGAATGAAGCTGTAGTTTATGGTTCTAATATTGTTCATTTTTATGTGTATTTTATTTTGGAATCTCCTCTTCGATTAAAAGAGGTTAATCAGTTTATAATTGAGATAATTATTTTCATAAAATTTATTACAGTATTTATGTTACATAATTATTTTTTAACCATTTCCCTGTATGTGAGTTCATTTATATATTGATATTTTCACAATAGATCTACCATTAATTTTTATAAAGTAGATGGATTTAAGAAAAAATTGGAATGTTTTCTTCTTCAAAAAATAATGCCTATTGGTTAATATCTTGTAGGACGTGGGCAAGTTGTTATGGCATGAAATATATGCTTCAGGATGATGAAAAATATTAGATAAATGCATTTTGTGGACAGGAATCAATAGCTGTTTCTGTTATTGAGTAATGAACTATTTGATCAAGAATAACTGTGTTTGAGTTCTGTTGAAGGCTTTATTGTACGTTCAAAAGAGAAGTTTTGTTATATGTTTGAATGTAAGGAAAACGTCTAACAAAAGGACTCATTCTTGGTAGGCAGATGTCTAATCACCCTTTCCAATAGTGATGTATATGATATATGTTCATATAAACTATTGGAGACAGGGTTCTGAGCTGGCTTGAGATTAAACCTTGCTTTTGCAGTCTGGTCTTCCCTGGTTCCTGGTGGTTTCTCTGAGGTTTGTTATCTGGGTACAACACAGTTTGCTTCATTAATCTGCATGTTCTAAATTTTATGTTGCCAGGTGGTGGTGGTACACGCCTTTGATTACAGCACTCAGGAGGCAGAGGCAGGTAGATCTTTGTGAGTTTGAGGCCAGCCTGGTCTACAAGAGCTAGTTCCAAGACAAGCTCCAAAGCTACAGAGAAACCTTGTCTCGGGGGAAAAATAATTATGTATAGTATTTTGCATGGTTAATTAATAAAATTAACTAAGAAATATTAAAATTTAAGATGTTTATTAAATAATATTTAAAATTTCATTTAAGTTGTGTGATCTCATTGAAAAGTTTTCACTAGTTACTCTAAAATGATCTTAAACACATGAATCTCCTGCCTCAGATTCCAGTGTTAAAATAATAGCTATTTTTACTATAAAAGCCTCTTTTTTAACTTTAGAAATGTCTGCGTGTATTTTCTTTGTATAATTGTTTTAAGCAAGGTGGACATCATGGGGAAGAATAGATAAAAAAAATTATTCAAGAGGATTTTAAACTGATTGTTTTTGTTGAACATGTTTCCACTGATTTTATGTTTGTTTCTTTTCTTAGGGAAAACACATTATAAAAGTAAAAAATCACTGGGCAGAGGTGGTGCATATATTTTTTATCAACAACTGTTTGTTAACAAGTTAGATAAAATGGATATGCTGCTAGATCGACACAAATAAAAACTCTAACTGAAAAATAGAATATCCAGCTGTAACTTAATCACATAGAAAAGCTGTGAATTGTTAACATGTTCTTATAAAATTCTACAATACATAACAAAATTGTTATATAAATCCTACAAAATCACTTTCAAATATAGAGAACATTTCCCCAATCTTATAACAAGATACTCAAAATAATAAAAGCATCACAGAATAAAAAATATAATACAAACATAAACGTGAAAAGAACTTAGCAAGGCACTGAAAAGTAGCATATAGAAATTCTGCTCTATGTTCAAGATTTGTTATCCTAGGTTGACAAGGTTGATTTATTGTCATCAGGAAATTATTTTTCTGCTCCTCTCCCTGCCTTTCCCCTCACATTCAACCCTCTCCCAAGGTCCCCATGCTCCCAATTTACTCAGGAGATTTTGTCTTTTTCTATTACCCATGTAGATTAGATCTATGTATTTCTCTCTTAGGGTCCTCATTGTTGTCTAGGTTCTCTGGGATTGTGATTTGTGGGTTGGTTTTCTTTGCTTAATATTTATAAACCACTTATGAGTGAGTAAATGTGATAATTGTCTTTCTGGGTCTTTTATTCTGACATTAATCCCAGCACTCAAGAGACACAGCAGGCAGATCTTTGTGAGTTTGAGACCAGAACAAGTATCATGACAGCATATGCTACATTGAGAAATCCTGTCTCAAAAAGGGAGAAATAGAGAGAGAGACAGAGACAGAGAGAATAGTTGAGAAAATATGCAGGAAAATATCTTATTTACATTGCATGTTTCCTCATTACTTTTTTCCTCTATTATAGAAATGAGTAAATTTATTATTTATTCGTGAAAATTTAGATTGCTGAAAAAGGAGAAAAAAATATAACTTAAAGGATTGCTACTGGAGTATGTACCTCTTAGCAGTATTTTATGAGAGGTGATTAATATATTATATTATTTTATATCATATATTATACTATATATTATATTGTATACATATATTGTATATAAATGTATAATATATGTACATTTTATACTATATATCCTATTAAAATAATTGATTGATGATTTACATCTAAGTCTAAAAATCTAAATCCTAATTATGACAGAGTACTGAATCAACATAATAACATAATCAAATAAACAAAGTGAACTTAAGTTAATTATACAATTTTTAGCACATTAAAGAATGATTGACCTATATTTTCCTTTATCTGGCCTTCTCACCCTTTCTGTAATATTTCTGTTTACAAAAGTTTTTTACAAGATCATTGGATGTAATGATTATATGATTAGACGTACTTATCATCAATATTTTCAAAATATTTTCATTTAAGTAATTAAATATATGCAACTATTTCTGAAATGATATTTAAATTTAAAAGTAGCTTTATTTATTGATCTAATTTTACTAATAAGTACTAATAGATGAAATTCCTGTATGTATTTGAAAAATGCACTTTTAAAAGTAAAGAGTATCAGTACTTCAATAAATGTATTTTGAGTAATCATAAACATATATCAGTCTTTCCTGAACACATGTTAGATAGTTTGGAGCATTAAAAAGTTACTAGACATGGTTCGTACAGTGATAGAAAGTGTCTTGTGTTATAGTTACTATGCCTCTTCATCAGTCCTAACCTACTCAATTTCAAAAGTGCTCTTAGGGAAAAATATAAAAAGGACAGCTATTAAGAAGAGGACAACCCAGAAGAGATGCAGGAATATTAAACAGGAAAAGAAGCATGCAAAATTCCATATGAAAGTAGGTAGAAGTGTTCAGGGAAAACAACCCACTTTGTGCATATGCTTAAGAAAGTCAAAAGTAATAATGAAACACTTACAAGTGAAGGATGGATTATTAATGTTATATGTGAAAAAGTAAACCCATCAGGCACTTAGTAGGAGAGCAGAAGTAAATATTTCTTTTAAAATTAATACTATGCAATTTAATATAATAAAGTTACATTATTAAACTAATTAAAAATGAAAAATATGCACTCACCCATTTTAACACAGAAATTTTTATGTGACTAACTCTGGTTTTTGGGCTATGTTATTTACCTTAAATACTGTCTGTTTGGACATTTCTCACATGACTGTATTCATAAGGGAGGAAAATAATTTTCTCTAGTATGAAAAATAATATTTGCTGTGGGACAAGAGTGGAAGCAATATCATCTTGAGTTGCTGATCTATACGAGACAAAATATGATGGAAGAAACAAAATCTGGTATTAGTCAAAGAGCAGAGATGGATGATATAAGAGATTTCAAAGAAGAAATAAGTTGTCACATGTGGTGATTATTTTGATGGGGGTTAAAGAAAAAGCGAAGAAAAAGATCAAATATGGATCTATGCATAGTTTTAGTAAGAAAGAATTTAAATGGAAAATACAAAGAATTAGACTCAGAAGATGTTAGTCAGGGTAGAGGAAGGCTTCTGAGCTCTATGTGGGAAAATAACATGGAGGGGTGGGGCCAGTTCAGACTCCCATTATATTTGAAATGTGCTCCTTTGCAATTTAAACAAACCATATTTAGATTTATTGTTCTCATTATGTATAGCATATCACTGCTTATGCCTCTGCCAAACTGAAGTTGTACCCTGGGGTCAATATCATATAATCTTACATCCACTCTCTTCTCTATGTTTCACCGCTGAAAAATAAATTGTGAGGGGTCAATTCATAAAATATTTTTATTTAATCATTCAACACCAAAAACTTGTTAAATCATGATGTTATACCAATATAGAAAGATAAAATTATTTCCATCTAACATATTAACCAAAATTGTTGCCTAAACTAAGGTTTCATTCAATTCAGAAAGGGTGTTATTATTCAGTCCACTTAATTTAAATTCTCAGAAGTTGATTATCTATATATTCATAATTGTTATTTTTAATCTATCCACATTATTGTGGTATCTTGGATTCATCCAAGGTTCAAATAGGCATTGTTTTACAGGTAATTTTCAACTTCAGCCATGAGATTGCTTTTACTAAGAAGTTATCTTTACCCAATAAACATTAGTTAGAACCAATCTTTTTTTTTCTTTAAGATATGACTTAGCAAAAAAGATATCACTACTTGTTTTGTATTGCTTGAAGTTTATACAATTTAAAATGAAGATCTTTTCTCACATATGAGAACGTGATAGTGGAAAAGCACCTTTTTAAAGTCATACTGCAAATGATTTAACATTTAAAGTTGTTCATTTTTCTGACTGAATTCCATAAATATAGAGACATACACAGGCTTATGCCACCAAAGGATAACACTAGCTAAAAACTAAAGAATTAATTATACAGTGATCAGCAGAATAAATTATAAGTGCTTCATGGCATATTTTTTAGTTTATTTGCTTAAAATATAACTCAGATTGATATTTGAAGCACAAAATGGACAAGAATATATTTTTCTCTCTTGTAGTAAATAGAGGTTCACATTTTGGTAATATTCTTCTCAAAAGTATATTTTAACTACTATGTTTTGAAAGAATTTAAGTACTATTTATAGTAAAAGTTCATCCAATCATGGTGACTATATTGTGTAATATTTTAAGAATAACAAAATCTGAGATGTTTACTTTCCCTTTGATATGAGATACTTATTCAGATCACGATTGACATAATATGATATGGGGAGAAATTAGTGCATATCACATTGTTTTCACTGTAATGACCACCCATATATTTATGGAATTTTTCTTCTCTACTCTTTGAAGCTTCACACTGACCAAGATAAAGGAGATGGAAATTTAAAATACATCTTGACAGGCGATGGGGCTGGCAATCTGTTCGTTATAGATGAAAACACAGGAGACATTCATGCTGCAAAGAAGTTAGACAGAGAAGAAAAATCCCTGTACATTCTTCGTGCCAAGGCTATAGACAGGAAGACTGGGCGGCAAGTGGAGCCGGAATCTGAATTTATCATTAAAATCCATGATATCAATGACAATGAGCCAAAATTCACAAAAGATTTGTACACTGCCACTGTTCCTGAGATGTCTGGAGTAGGTAGGTAACTACTAACCCATGTTTGCTCTTGTATATTTTTACTATGAAATTTACAGCCACGTGGTTATTGTGTCCTATCAAAATTAGAGCTATATCTTGAAACTTAGTCAAACAACTCCGTTCCAATTGTTAATATAGCAATGTCTCCTCTGATTATAATTTACTGAGTGCAGATGTTTGAGTCCACAGGAATCAATACCTGCTCTGTTGTTTAGACTAGCTGTCCTGCAGAATGCATTGCTGCCTGAAGGGGGACGATTCTCTGTGTCACCAGTTCTTAGAGAACGGTTGCATTTGACAAACTGCTTCCACGTAACTGTCTCAGTGAATCACCAAAGCAGCCTCATTCTATAAATATGAGAAATAGAACTTTGAGATCCATCTGTTAATTAGGAATTCAGAAGAATTTAACAACTGAATGAAGATCAAATAACCTGTATAAACATGTTAAGAGTCACAGTGTTTGCTGTCTGTGTGTATTTTCATCTATTTGCCTTTTATAAGCCATTTGGAGACAGTAATTCCCTCAGTTCTACGGTTGCCCCAATTTTCAACACCACTCATTAATTCCTACTCCTATGTGTGTCAATACATTTAATTCTACCAATGTATAATAGCTACATTCTATAAAAAGAGCTGAATATTGTCTTGAAATATTGCTGAAGTAATACTGATTAAATATGTAAGAAAAGTTTTTATATTTAGCATTAATTATTTGAGTATTTTCTCCACTTATATAATATCATAATAATTTATGTTTTAATGAAACAAACTCCCATTAGCAAAAATAGTTTACCTCTTTACTGAGAGTGTAGTCTGAGTGCTTTTTAATGATATAGTTAATGTATGTAGAGAAATCAAGAGTTTGGGAAGAAGTTTTATTTTGTGTAGCTCACCTATTTGAAGAAACTGATATTCTAACATCTCTCCTACTTTGCATTCTTATAATGTTAAAGAGATTTATCCAGAAAGACAGGAGTCTTTTGAATCATAAGGCACTTACATAATGTATGAGTAGATGGATTTTCTTCAATGTTGTTTTATTATGTTAGCCTGTTAAAATTTCCTGGATTGATCTATAATTCCCTGGCTTTTAAGTTAATTTGAATGTACATAATAGCATTTTTATGAACTTACATAGGATATGAAATTGTATTTAAAGTTACAATCTCTGAATAAATTATAAATTTTGAATTAAAGTGATTTATGGTTATATCCTTCAGCTCTTAGAAAAATTGTTATTTTTGATATGTTATTTTGTAAATAATTTTAAATCTTACTTATAATTTCATAGGTCTTTCATATTCAAAATGTAATAAATATGATTAGATTGATAAATATTTGATAACTAGAAAATTTGATCAGAACTATATATAATTTTGTTTACTTTAAATTCTTGTAGCATTACTTCTTTTTTTAGTCTTTTATCTTTTAAGATTATAGTATAATTACGTAACTTTCTGCTTCTAGTTTCTTATTTAAAAAGTCCCATAAAATACCCTCTTTGATGTTTTTTGAATTCATGGTTCTCTTTTCTATTAATTGTTTTTAAACACACACACACACAGAGTCCTAAACACATTAGTACCATGTGTTCAGTCTTTATTTCCATTTAAAACAAAGGAAGAATGGCTCATGGATAGAGGGCATGGACTCGTTTTGGGTCTGGGGAGAGCAGGTTTGATCCTCAGAACTTATACAGTGGCTTGTCACTGTCGGTAACTCCAGTCCCAGGACATTGAATGCTCTTTCCTGCTTTCCCAGGAAATCAGACAAATAAAATATACATGCAAAACTCTCATACACATAAACATAAAAATAAATAAAATAAAAAGAGAATACTCCTCTACCAAATATTTTTAGGTTTAGTGTAAAAAAATTGTACTTTTCCATTTATTCAAAATAGATTATTTTTTCAAATAATATATCTTTTATAAATCTTAGATATGGTCTAATTTATAGTCTAAAAGACCTATCCAACCTAGCATTCCTTGGTAGTTAGTTTTGAAACTAACGCAAATTTTCATTTTTTGCTAAAAATTTAGGCCATTTTTAAAATGCTCAGTGTCTACGGATTCAACAAGTACCCCTACGTAGCCTGTTGGGAAAATCACTTACAATTAGTAATATTTGTTTGGACTAGCTAGTTTTAATTTCCATCTTTTCTCTTACTGTGTCTGTGATATATGGCCCAAAGGCATATGGCCTCCATTTGCCATGAGGATTAACTTTTAATACAAATGACTTGCTGGCAATCTGCTAAATTTGCTTTAATCATCCTATGGAAAGATTATGGATTGTTTACAGACATTTTTCTTGGGATACTGCCTTAATATTTGAACAGCATACTGGATTTTCAATCTCATTCGAATTCAAAGGAGAAAAAAAAACAGAACTTAAGTCTAACATATAAAGACTTTACTATTCCCACATCTAATTAAAAGACTCTTTTTGTTCACACTGCACTGTATGAAATCATCGTGCTCCCTTTTGATTCCCCCAAAATAAATGCTTAGAAAAAAGAGTATTAGTCCCATTGATTTGCAAGTTAATTATTGTGGAGGAGCATGGAAGAGAACAGGTGAGCATTCCTTGTTAAAGAGTCTATACAGGCATGTGTCCTTTCAATAATCCACATATGTAACCAAACCTAAATACACTTGGTCTATTTCCTATGGTTTCCAAAAGAAGAACAAAGGAAATAAAACAAATAATTTCACAAAAAAATTTGAAATGTGTAAAAATTAGATTGGAGATTGTCTTTAGTTTTATAATTTAAAGACTTACTTATTTTCATTGTAGTAGGAAATAAAATTGGTAACACAAGAAATAAGATTACTTTTGAGCAAGTTTAATAATACATTGCCTACTATTTTATGTATTTACAAGTCCCAGTAAATATTTGATACTATGGACAGTAAATATTTGTTTAGTAATTATCTTCTACAAAGAAAAATTATAGTTCACTTCATTTTTTCTTTTCTTTTCCTTTCTTTTTTTTAACTGATGTACGGGATTATTTCTGATACTTGTTCTCAAGCTTTCTGACCTGATACATCTACATTTTGCAATACACCTTGTTTGTTTGCTTCCTTTTTCATAGCAAGACTTCTCTATATTTTGATATGTTTATAATCACAATTAACATAGACAGGAGCTTTAAAAACATCTCAAATTTTTCTTTGTGCCTTATCATTTACCAATACATATGCTAAGAGAAAATTAAATGTTCATTGAATTTAGTGAGAATTTTCCTCATCACAATATTCAATTAAGCATTTGTTTCAATTCTTTAGAATTTATTAATCTCTGTGATAAAAATACAACATATATTTTCAAAACTTGTATGGTGAAGAATAGATCCAGAATTTCTTTTTACTGAAGAAAATAGTGAGTGAGAAAATGGCTTATAAAATAGTATAAAATTGAGAAGAATTGACCTACCTCTGCTCGGGTTGGGGTTGGGTGCAGGCACATCTGTCATACAAGTGACTGCCACTGATGCGGACGATGCCAACTACGGGAACAGTGCTAAAGTGGTCTACAGCATACTGCAAGGGCAGCCATATTTTTCAGTGGACCCGGAGTCAGGTAAATACATTCAAGTCTTAGTCAATTCCATCTTATGGATAGAAACACAATTTCTTTGGGGGTGTTTTCTGCATTGTTTTTGTATTTTAATAAATAAAGCTTGCCTGAAGATCAGAGAGTATAAAAGCCCTACTAGTCAGCCTTATAAACCAGGCAGTGGTAACACATGCCTTTAATTCCAGTAACTAGACTAGATTGCCATAGAATCCAGGTGGTCATGGTGCACACCTTTAATCCCAGCTCTAGAGATAAATATAAGATGGGATGAGACAGTTCTCAGACACAGTCTCACTCTGAGATTCCTGCAGACAGAATCGCTGTTTTGGACTGAAGTGGAGGTAAGAACCAGCGCCTGACTGTTAGCTTCTCTGATCTTCAGGGTGAACACCAGGATCTGTCTCTGCGTTTTTATTAGTTGTGCTACTCTTTTCGCTTTTGAAACCTATCCACACAGTTTTGTATAGCTGCCTTTTACAGTTATTTTATGGAAATGAAATAAAATATACTTATATTAACACAATCTATTTGATTGCTTAGCTCTTTATTTGATTGTTTAGCTCTTTTATCTACTATTCATTGGGTTTAAATGTATGAGACTACAAGATTTCACAGAGATTACTTTGTAGAATAAGGAAATACTCAAAACTTAAAGACTGTTATGATAAAAATTAAGCAAAGTCGACTATTTAAAATAGAAAATGCACAAAATGGAATGTTTTCTGTTTTGTGAATTAAATTAATTGTGGACACTCCCATTTTCTCTTTGGTAAAATAGATATTGAATAGTATAACTTGATTTTAAAAGTCTATGTTTTAATTTTCCACTTTTTTAAAAGGCATAATAAAAACTGCTTTACCAGACATGAGCAGAGAAAACAGAGAGCAATATCAGGTGGTTATTCAGGCCAAGGACATGGGCGGCCAGATGGGAGGCCTTTCTGGAACAACCACAGTGAACATCACCCTCACGGACGTCAACAACAACCCTCCTCGGTTTCCACAGAGTAAGGCAGGCTGGAAATGTTCTTAAACACCCCATCACAGCAGAACTAAATGTCCGCATTGCTTTTCCCTTTGGCGGGAGCAAATCAATGCATACCTCTTAAAAAGAAAAAAAAAGTTAAAATTCCCTAAAAATAAAAAGTGATGATATGTATCCCCAAGTTGGTATGGAAGAAAACATAACAAAACCAAGACTTCTTGTGAAGTTAATATTTGTTAGCGTTTTAGGAGTGAGCTGACTTTGCAGGCTCATGTTCTTACAGTCACTATTGCTATCCCACCCTTCTGAGGAGCCTGGGTACAAATGTGGGCGTAAAAGTCTGCCTGTTTACATTCAAAGTATACACTGTTCACAACTCTTAGCTAATTTATAAACAAGCATTATGAGCCTTTATTAAATGAATTTCAAAACACAGATTGGATGTTTTATCATCTCTAAAAACAGGATCTATATTTAAAGCAATGTATGTGGGTTAAATTGGCAGCATTTTGATATTCTTTTGGTTTACTTAAAAAGTCATGAAAACTAGGTTATGCTAATATCTTACTACTATTGAGATCATCTAGTATGTAACTTGTTAAACTTTAGTGTTATTTAATTCACTGAAACTTAAAGAGCTGTAAATTCCTTTCCATTTGTAACATTTCATTCTCAATTTTTAAATATAAACATAGTGTATAATTGGATAAATTACCACAATGCAGTTTTGTCATCTGTTGGGATAATAACAGAAGGTCTGTGTCCACTATAAGTATGATAAAATGGTGAGGATTGGGTCATGAATTGACATAGACAGCAGACATAGTGGCACAGTAGCACAAATTCTTCACAATAAATTTCTGAATTCATTATCATCACACTTTTCCTTGTTTTACTCTCTTGGACTTGATATTAAAGTTTAGAGAAGTGAATATAGAATCCAACAGTGAGATTAAACCTTCTCATCCTAATCACAAAATCCGTGGAATGGTATTAATATTCAATTCAGAGAGTCTGAGTTCCATATTATCCTTTTCATAGCTCAGCAAGATAATTTCATTTGGCTGTCCACTGGAAATAATTTATCCAACTTACTTCTTTGAAAGGACTAAATAGGTTACAGTATGTAACCTTTGAGTTTATAAAATGCCTTGCACCCATATTTAAGTATATTTCTTTAATTATTTTCAATTTCCATATTTACACATTTATAGACAGTCTGTAAAGAAGATACTTGCCAAAACAGAAGATCAAATGTGATGTGTAGTTGTGTCTGTAAACATTAAACATGTGCTACCTAAAGACATTAAATTTAAATATATAAGCACAATAACCACAATAAAAATCATTGCTGCTCAAAAATTACTGGGAAAATATGGACTATTCAAAAGACTGAACATTCATTCTTTTATTCTGTGTGCACAAAATGTGAGTGACAATATTTGGAATCATAATCAAATAACAAGCAATTATTTTTCATGACTGTTAAGTCAGATGTTCTAGGTTATTAAATCAAGTATCCGTGTACTGTTTAAGTAACACTGAACATTGTTTTAATCATTCTGGATATTATATTTCTCACATATAAACCAAGAAATTTTAGCTTCTACACGCTATTGTTGCACTCCACAAATCTTTAATGTTTGACAGATTCAAAATCAAACCAAATCAAAACATAGAAATATCTCTCAATTTGAATCACTTTACTTAGATGGAAACAGAAAATTTGTGTCATCTGAAGGTGAAAGTCAAGGCAGCTGTGATTCAATTTACAGGTACTTATCAATTTAATTCTCTGGAGTCTGCACCCCTTGGAACTCATCTTGGAAGGATCAAAGCCAATGACCCGGACACTGGGGAGAATGCTGAGCTGGAATACAGCATTTCAGAAGGAGAAGGATCAGACATGTTTGACGTGATCACTGACAAGGATACACAGGAAGGGATCATAACTGTCAAACAGGTTTCTTTTGGCTGTCTTCCTATTTTCACTAAGTGCTTTTCAGTTTATTTTTACTTTTCAGTACCAAGAAAACAACCATGGATCTACCATCATCTTTTATGTCTTGTCCATCATTTGTAGAAAGTAGGAAAACTAATTTTACTTCAAGTCAGAGATACAACATCCCTGATAGTTGTATTACTACTCATTATCAAACGGTTCTGTTGTGTTAGACAAGAATCTGATGCAGAGTAAACACAGGGCATTTGCTTTGTATTTCTCTATGAGATGAGCAGTAAAACAGATCCATCACTGTTACTTCATGCATTTCTTGTATCTTTTGTAAGTGATGGCCTATTAAAATGAGTGGAACAAGAAGAAGAGCTAAGAGCTAAAATTGACCTTGAAGACTCCTTCCTACCTGAGAATTAGCAGTCAAAGTATCAGAGAGTACTATGCAAGTTGTTCTGATTTATATGTATTTATTGAGTTTTGATGGAATATTTGAGAATTACATCAAACCATGTAAAGACTAATACAGCCAATATTAATCATTTCTACTTTTCACTCTTTCCTTTATATATTTCCACAAATATTCAAATTGATAAATATAAAACTTATTCTATACTTAATTTTAGTTAATCTTCTGATATTTAACTTTTGTAGTGATGATATTTAATCAGGATTTAGTTAAATAATACTTTATTTAGCTATGCCTACGAAAATTAAAATGAATTATCCAGTGGTTGTCAATTCTACTACTCATTCCATGATAGCTGTATGTATAAATATGCTATTTGACTGGATAAAACTATTAAGATAAAATTGGGGCCGGGCAGTGGTGGCGCACGCCTTTAATCCCAGCACTTGGGAGGCAGAGGCAGGCAGATCTCTGTGAGTTCGAGCCCAGCCTGGTCTACAAGAGCTAGTTCCAGGACAGGAACCAAAAGCTACAGAGAAACCCTGTCTCGAAAAATCAAAAAAAAAAAAAAAAAAAAAAAAGATAAAATTGGGTTACTTACTTAGCCGTAGTGGACTTTAGTATTTTAAAATGTTATTAAACATTCATTCATTCAATGATTACTATGTCTTCCAATATATCCTAACATTTCTTACTCTTTTAAACTCAGAATTTAGATTTTGAAAAGAAAATGTTATACACTATAAGAGTGGATGCAAGTAATACCCACCCAGATCCTCGCTTCTTACACCTCGGACCCTTCAAGGACTCGGTTATGGTGAAGATATCTGTGGAAGACGTAGATGAACCCCCTGTATTCAGTAAGCTCTCTTACTTAATGGAGGTGGATGAAGACGTGAAGGAGGGAAGCATCATTGGACAAGTCACCGCCTATGACCCAGACTCTATGAACAACATAATAAAGTAAGTACCTGAAAAATATGTATTTGTTAAACATGCAATCCACCTTGAGAGTTACATAAAAACTTGAGCTGTATAATTGTGTATGGGGAAATCACTGCAATACACACATGCCAAAGATCAAGTCTAACTTTTGCCCTCTTCTGCTTGCTCCAGGCATGGGAAAAAACTGAGTCTTACAAGGTAGATGCCATTATATTAAATACCTTACCAAGAGTAACAATGCTGAGTGTCTGAGCATTGTGAATAATTACACCATGGCAGAAAAAACAATTTCTAAAAATATAGACAGGATGTCAATTTCAGACTAAACCACAGATTTTAATCTTTTAACTGTTATTGTGATAAGCCCATTGCCTGTCTATATTAAATCAAATAACTGTATATATTTAAATTATTAAAATCATTTAAAATACAACGGTTTAAAATAGTAGCTGAATATCTAACAATCTACTACATATATACGAATATATACACATAAATATATATACATATATATAAAATATAGAAGTAAATATCCAGAATAAAAGCCCTATAGTAACTGTTTGTAGATATTTCTATAAATATACTCTGTTAAAATAGACAATAAAACTACTACATATGGAAATTTTGAGGGACAGTTTTATTAATTATGTTCACATATCCACATAAAGTCTCCTTTAAAAAAGATAATTGTAAAGCAAGAGGAGAGATAAAAGTATTAGCAATTAGTAAGTATAATATTTTCCAAATTTGACTAGTATTTTCACATCTTAAAGAGGAGTGTTATGAAATTAAAATAATTCTTATGAACTATCCACTAAGAAATATGTAAAGAGATTTATTTCGGTCTATGAGCTCAGATGTATCTTGCTTAGTTGACTCTGAAGGCCTCTTTCTTTTGGTGTCCTTCAGGCACCTCCGTTCTTTCTGCCTCCTTTTCAACAGGGCTCCCTAAACTCTGAACGGAAGGATTTGATGAAGACATCTCATTTACACTCTGTTTGTGTGTAATGTTCTGGGTCTCTGCATCTGTTTCCATTTGCTGTTGATGAGCCTTCTCTGATGATGACTGAATAATGAACCGCTCTATCAGTGCAGCATAATATCAATGGGAGTCATTTTATTGATACTATATTTTAGATCAGTATTATTTGGCTTTATTCTAAGTTTCCAGGCTTTCCACGATCTAATTACTTTCTTTAGCAATGTCATGTATGGGTTCCATCTAAAAGATAAGTAAAACGAGACATTGTTTAGCTACTCGCTTGAGCTCTGTTCCCTTATCCCTAGCATGTTTTCTTAGGCAGGAGAGATTTTATTTCAAAAGTTGTTGTGACTATGTTGCTGTTGACATTTCTCTTGTGGTAGCGTGGAGAGTAAGTTCTTCTACTAAAGACACTAGAACATAGGGGTTAAGTCTCCATGTAGGCTCCAGCTCTACTTTTTCTCCATGTACAATGAGTTGTGTGGTTATTATTCTTCATAGTAGAGCCCCTCTTTGCAGAGAGCAACCCACTGTCTTAGCAATATCCATCCTGGATGTTTGGGTATTTCCATAGGACCCCTTTTTTCAACAATGGCATGAAATCCAGACCCATTTCCAGAATCCTCATTTATTGATAAAGGATGGCCAGTTAAGACTCTGTCAGCCAATATTAGGAAATGAAGGATCACCATTTATTTTAGAAAGTTTCTACTACACCGAGTTTTCATATCATCCCTCAAATGTCCTTCAGTTCCAGCCATTTCTCCCACATTCTCCCCCAGATCCCATCTCTCTTCTCCCTCCCCACCTGATTCTCACCCCAAGTCCACACAAGAAATTTATTCTATTTCCCACTCCCACAAAGATGAGTAAATCCCCACTTGATCCTCCTTTTATAACTAACATCTCGGTTTATATATTGGTTATCAATTAGTTAATAGCTAATACACACTCATAAATGAAGACATACCATATATCTTTCTAGGTCAGGATTGTGTCACTCAATATGATTTTTTTCTAGAGCAGTCATTTGCTTGCAAATTTCATGATGTCATTTTGACAGCTAAGTAAAACTCCATTGCATAAATGTACTACATATTCTATTCTATTGCTGAGCAGCAAGCACAGTACATATACTGGTATGTGCAAGCCTCTTTGCCTAAATAGAGATTTTAGCTGATTAATTTAAGGGGACCTCTGAGTGTGATAATAGTGAGTCCCTGATTCTTGTGCCTGGTAATATAATTTGAAAAGAATCAATTATTGGTTTGCCATGGCCAACCTTGATAAGATGGTTTTTTTATTGTGTTTTATTTTTTCATGTTCAGTTGTTAACTCTGAGAAGCCTGTTCTTTTCTAGTGAGAGACACAAATGGAGTAGATCTGAAGGGAGTTATGGTGAAGAAGCTGGGAGGGCAAGATGGATGCCAGGCTACAGTCAGGATATAATGGACTAGAAAAGAATCTATTTTTATTTCTCATGTATCACATCCTGGCTGCAGTTTTCCTCC
Source organism: Chionomys nivalis (assembly GCF_950005125.1). Taxonomy (NCBI): domain Eukaryota; kingdom Metazoa; phylum Chordata; class Mammalia; order Rodentia; family Cricetidae; genus Chionomys; species Chionomys nivalis. Next base: position 17,347,804 of record NC_080100.1, on the reverse strand, counting down.
CCACTCCTTTACGTGCAGCTCCGCTTATTACCCCTCTCCCATGATCTACTCCTCTTCCATTTCCCTTCAGAAAAGGCAGGCCTGAAGTTGTCATGTCAAGTTGCAATAAGTACGTACCTCCCCTCATATTGACTGGAAAATGCAACCCAGTAGAAGGAAAGGGGTTTGAAAAACAAGTGAACTAGCTAGAGAGCCCCTGCTTTTACTGTTAGACGTCTCATAAGAAGACCAAGCTATATAACCAATACTTACATGCACAAGACCTAGGTGAGTACCATGCAGGCTTTCTGATTGTCAATTCGATCTCTGTGGATCCCTATGAGCCCACTTTAGGTGATTCTGTAGGTTTCTTTGTGGGGTTCTTGACCCCTCTGGCTCCTACAATCTACAGGTACAGAATAGATGCAAATTGATCTATTTTTCATAAATTTAAGAAAGAAATCTTCAAAAAAACTTAAATTTAAAGTTTAAATGTTATTTAAATAGTGTTTCAGATTTCCTTAATATGAAAAATAGTAGAAAATTACATAAGATATAGATACTTTGTCTAAAATTAAATGTTATCAAACTTTTTTATGGTTCAAATTCTCAATGACTTTAACCCTATAGAAGTGGCTTTGAATATTTCTGAATCTCTGACATTTTGAATGTGGAATTTTTATTTTTCTAAGCTGCTTAAAAAATAAAGCATGTAATTTCAATATGTTTTAAGTATTTGTGTAATTTCCAACATATCATCTATATAAAATATTAATAGACTCTCAACAATCACAGAAATGATGTGATAATTCAGCTAAAGAAATACTCATAACCAGTTTCAATTTTTGGAGGGGGAAGAGAGAGATTGTGCTCATGCATTCGATTAAAAGTGTATATATATATATATATATATATATATATATATATGCATATAAGTGCATGTGAAGACCATATATGTCTGACATCTCAATTTGTCTCCACTTTTTTATTTAAGATGTGATCTTTGGGCTGGAGAGATGGCTCAGAGGTTAAGAGCATTACCTGCTCTTCCAAAGGTCCTGAGTTCAATTCCCAGCAACCACATGGTGGCTCACAACCATCCGTAATGGGGTCTGCTGCCCTCTTCTGGCCTTCAGGCATACACACAGACAGTACATTGTATACATAATAAATAAATAAATATTTCTTTTAAAAAAACGATGTGATCTTTCAGAGAATGAGGAGCTCACCTATTTGTCTAGACTAGCTGGCCAGCAAGTAATAGGGGGTCAACTCTGTTCCTACCCTCTTAGTACCAGAATTTTCGTATGTGGCACTGTGTCATGCCTATATGTCGATGCTAGTGACTGAGTTCAAGTCACCATCTTTCTCCTATCAACACTTTACCCACTGTGTTTCCTCCCTAGTCCATTATGCAGATATTTGACTTAATGCCTTTTGTCCCTTTAGCACATATTTGTACAGTATGCTGTATAAGGTATCCTATATAATACATGCTTATGCATCAAAGTATTTTTAAACTTCTTTTAAAAGGTTTTTTTTGTGTGTGTATATTGCCGCGCACCACGCCCCTGTGTCTGCGTTCGGTGCGCTATTACTCACCAGTTCGCGAGCTTCGGGCAAGTGTCTGGAGGTTAAAATACACAAACACACACAGACAGAGAGACAGAGACATGGGTCATCCTGGAATTCCTCAAGAATGCCCCCTTTATTGTGTCCAGGGGCAGCTTATATAGAGATAGCCACGCCCAGTCAAACCCACCAGAAACCACTCTCCTGCCATCAGGAACTCCTGAAGGTGTCGTGTTCAGAGCAGCTGTAGTCACTCAGATCAGGGGAAAACAAGTTGCTTACAAGAAATTCAGGATCTGGGGTCTCACTGCTCCCAACAGTATATGATTCAGAATAAAAATTCAGAAATATTTACTATGATTAAAAGGCCTAATGTGTAAATATACTTGAATGTGAGTTAATGATTTATGCAGATGGGTAATAAGGGCTGATATGTGTAGGATGATATAGAAAATATGATGATATGAGATACATATAAGTACCTTTCTAACTAGTTATTGAAATTCTTTATTCATGTATATTAATTTACTGTATATGTGTTTATCTTCTGTATTACTCAGGGTCATCAGAGAATGAGAACTAGCAGAATAAATACATACATAGTTAAGTATATAGATAAATAGATAGAGAGACAGGCAGGCAGGGAGACAGATAGACAGACAGACAGACAGACAGACAGACAGACAGACAGACAGACAGACAGACAGACAGACAGATAGATAGATAGATAGATAGATAGATAGATAGATAGATAGATGGAGGGTCAATTTACTTGAGAGGTTTACTTATAGGCTGTGGATCAGCTAAGCCAACGATTACTTCAAATTAAAGAAAGGTCCAAGAATCCAATAGCTGCTCAGTCCACAAGGCTAGATGTCTCAGCTGTTCTTCTGTATACATGGGAATTCCGAAGAAGGAGGCTCTAATTCTACTGAGGAAATTGATTTGGCAGTGAAGAGGGAGGGAAATCAGACAAAGAATTAAAGCTTTCTTTTTCCACCTCGTTTAGTTAGGCAGCCACCAGAAAGTGTGGCCCAAATTAGAGGGGCAACTTTTCAATTCAAATGATCTAATTAAGAAAAATCCCTCATGGGTGTATGCAACTACTTTCAGTGTTAGTTAATATCAGATATAGTCAAGGTGACAACCTATTTTAGCCATCCCAATCCACCCCTTGTCTAATTGACACAAAATCATATTGTATTACTTCAAACTTAATAAAAACCAGGTCATAATTTATTATTATATAAATATGCCATGTACAACTTCAAAAACATTCTATATTTAATAGGGTCACAATTATTTCTAACATGATGTAACTATTCCATGTACACCCACAAATGCATTATAGATTTATAATAGTTGGAAATGTCTCTTGAAGGACTCTCTTTTAGTGTCACAATATCATGTGATAACCGCTTACATTTCTTTAAATTGATGCTACATTATAGAAAACAAAATATTGCTGAAAAATCTCCATTAACACATTCTTAATAAAATGTGACATAGACAGTAATGTCAGTTGTAATCCTTGTTTCTGTAATTGGTCATGTAATCTTAGCTTGTATGTATTTCTCTCTTCCCCTAGTACCCATTCTGTATTTCCTTCCTTCTCAACACCTCAGGAAGTCTTGAATCTATTTTGACAGGTGACCCATACCTTCAGTGCTGAAGCATCTGTGCTCTTTGTGATCCTGATTGGATTAGTTGCTGTAGTAACCCATTGACTATAATTACAAGACATGGTATCACTAAGAGATACCCCCAATGATCTCCTGTGCTCCAGGAAAAAATCTTTCTTTTTTAAAACTGATTTTTATTGAGCTCTACATTTTTCTCTGCTCATCCTCCCTGCCTTTCTCATCCCACTCAACCCTCCCCCAAGGTCCCCATGCGCCCAATTTACTCAGGAGATCTTGTATTTTTCTACTACCCATCTACATTAGATCTATGTAAATTTTTCTTAGTGTCCTCATTGTTGTCTAGGTTCTCTGGGATTGTGACTTGTAGGCTGGTTTTCTTTGCTTTATGTTTAAAAACCACCTATGAGTGAGTACATGTGATAATTGTCTTTCTGTGTCTGTGTTACCTCACTCAAAATGATGTTTTCTAGCTCCATCCATTTTCCTCAAAATTCAAGATGTTTTTTTTTGTGTTGTGTACTACTCCATTGTGTGAATGTGCCACATTTTCCTTATCCATTCTTCAATCAAGGGACATTTAGGTTGTTTCCAGGTTCTGGCTATGACAAACAATGCTGCTATGAGCATAGTTGAGCACATGTCCTTGTGGCACAATTGAGCATCCTTTGTATATATACCCCAAAGTGTTATTATTGGGTCTTGAGGAAGACAAAATCTTTCTTATCTCTATTGCGGAGAAGGAATCTACTTTCGTGTTGCAGGAGCTCCTTCCTTTCCTTCAGCCAATAGCTGCTGAGACACCATGCCCCAATGTGGTCTCCTGTGAATGAATTTTCAGACTGGAGGCACTTTACAGACACAGGATCCTTTGAATTAAGGGATGGCCAGAATCTCATGGCAAAGGATCTAGATAAAATACCTGCAGTTTTGCTGTTAGCCTTTCTCCAGTCCTTCCTTAGAGAGACCTTTCACAAAGATAATTGTAGACTGGATAAAAGGAAATAGTCAGATTTGCTGAGGGTTTTTTGGATACTGGTTTTGAAGTAATGCTGATTCCTAGAGCCACATAGAATAATTGCAAAGCCTCTTGGAGTTAAGGTAATTAATGGACGTTTCGTGTGACGTCTGATTCACAGTTGATCCAAAGGGAATCTACGCAAATACTGTAATTATTTCGCCAGTTCCATAATGTATAGTTGGGATGGGTATATTTAGAAGCTGCAGAATTTCCATATTTGAACCTGACCTGTGAGCTGAGAAATATTGTATTTCAAAAGACTAAATGGAAGCATTTTGAATTGCCCATGCCAGGAAAAATAGTGAATCAAAGACAACCACATCCCTGGAGGAACAGCAGAAACCACACCTCGGTCAGGGATTTGGAAGATGCAAGGTGCTTGTTCTTACCATATCTCCTTTTTCCTCTCCTGTCTGGCCACTGAATTAAACAGACTAATCTTGAAGAGTGACAGTTGACTATAAAAGTCTCAGGCAAGTAGTGACTTCAATTGTCGCTGCTGTACCAGAAGTAGTGTTATAACTTAAGCAGATTCACACATCTTCTGGTACATGATATACAACTATTGATTTAGCAAATGCTTTACTCTCTGCTCCTGGCCATAAAGACCACCAGAAGCAATTGCTTTCAATTGGCAGGGCCCAGTATATACCTTTAGAGTTTTTCCTCAAGGATATATTAGCTATCTCCCTGTGTATCATAAGATAGTTTGAAGAAATTTTGATAATCTGTCTCTTCAATAAAATAGAACACTGATCCACTGTATAGCTGACTGACTGAGTGGACAGAGAGTAGCAACCACTTTGGAGTTGGTAACACATATATCAGAGGCTGAGTAACTAACCAACCAAGTTCAAATGCTTTTTTTTTGTTATAGAAAATAGATTCTTGTCCCATACCATACATTCTGACTATTTCCTTTTATCCAGTCTACAATTATCTTTGTGAAAGATCTCTCTAAGGAAGGACTGGAGAAAGGCTAACAGCAAAACTGCAGGTATTTTATCTAGATCCTTTGCCATGAGATTCTGGCCATCCCTTAATTCAAAGGATCCTGTGTCTGTAAAGTGCCTCCAGTCTGAAAATTCATTCACAGGAGACCACATTGGGGCATGGTGTCTCAGCAGCTATTGGCTGAAGGAAAGGAAGGAGCTCCTGCAACACGAAAGTAGATTCCTTCTCCGCAATAGAGATAAGAAAGATTTTGTCTTCCTCAAGACCCAGTGACTGTTTCCCTTGCTCCTACTTCTACCAGTTCCTCCTCATACCTTCCTTCTTCCCAAGATCCACTCTTCCAAGAGACTACGGTAAACACTATAATATAAGATACGATAAAACAAGGCAAAAGCTCTCATATTGAGACTGAACAAGGTAATTCAATAGAGAAAGAGTCCATAGAGAAGGCAAAAGAGTCAGAGATTCAGCCAATCTCACTGTTGAGAGTCTCACAAAAACACCAAGGTATCATGATGGAGGAGGGTCATCTTTCTATCTGTTGCTTTTATTGGTTAATTAATAAAGAAACTGCTTGGCCTTTCATAGGACAGAAAATTAGGTGGGTGGAGTAGACAGACAAAATTCTGGGAGAAAGAAAGCTGAGTCAAGGAGTCGCCATGATTCTCCCACTCCAGATAGACGCAGGTTAAGATCTTCCCTGGTAAGCCACCTCGTGGGCTACACACATTATTAGAAATGGGTTAGATCAATATGTAAGAGCTAGCCAATAAGAGGCTGGAACTGATGGGCCAGGCAGTGTTTAAAAGAATACAGTTTCCATGTAATTATTTCAGGTGTAAAGCTAGCCGGGTGGCGGGAAGCGGCCTGCCGCTCCCCAGTATAGTATCAGCCATAACATATGCTTGGAGAACCTTGTATAATTTCATGTAGGTCCTATGCTTGCCTCTTCAGAATCTATGAGCCCACATGAGTCATGCTTTGACAGTGAAACTCTTAGGAATTCAGTGGTGTGGAATATACAGTAAATATTTTTTCTAACGTGGATAGGCTATAGTACCTAGCTTTTCCAACCATCAAGAAAGATGCACAATGTTAAGGAGGCCTTTTCAAATTCTGTAGATAACACATTCCTCACTTGGGTATGTTACTGTTTCCAATGTACCAAATAACACAGAAAGCCACTAACGATCCTTAAGTTAGCTTGGAACAGGCAAAGGCTCTTCAACAGGTCCAGGCTTCTGTGAAGGCTACTCTATGACTTAGATCATATTATCCAGCATACTTGATGGAATTTGAAGTGTCATTTACAGATAAGGATGTTGTTTAGAGCCTTTGGCAGGCTCCTATATGTGAATCATAAATGAGACCATTGGAATTTTGAAATAAGGTTCCACCTTGATCTGTAAATGGCTGTTTTCCCTTTGAGAGAGACCTCATGGCCTGATACTGGGCTTCACTGGACATTACACATTTGACAATGGGTCACTAATTTACGATGCAATCTCAGCTTCCCTTGATGAGCTAGCTATTGTTGGATCCACCAAGCTGTGATGTAGTATGTACTCAGCTGCAATCCATTATCAAACGGAAATGCTAAATACCTGAGCAGTTCCGAAAGGCAGAGGCAAGTTACATGGGGAAATTGTGCGAATGCCTTTGCTTTTTACTCCCATAACAATGGCGTCTGCTGCCAAGAATGCACCTAGAGCCTCATGGGATGTGGCCTATGATTGGTTGACCACAGACGTTTACTGATGCTTCTGCATGTTAAGCCTGTACATGTACAGCTAGAGTTCTTTCCTGGAACAACTCTGAAAGACACTGGCAAAGGGAAATTTTACAGTACGCAGAACTTCTGGGAGCAGACATGCTCATATATTTTGTTTGAATGAAGAAATAACCAGAAATGTGTGATTGTTCAATGATTCATGGGCTGTAGCCAATGGATAGGTTGGCTGGTCAGATACTTTGAGAAAATGCTTGATTGGAAAGTTGGTGAGAAAGACAACTGGGTAAAAAAAATATGAGGATAGATCTCTCCAAATGGGTGAAAGATGTGACGATCCTTGGGTCTATAAAAATGCTCAATAAAAGGCTACTTCAACAGATGAGAAGTTAAACAACCTTTTGGGATTACTTTACTTTTTTTTTTTTTTTTTTGGAAAGGAAGCATCTTCGTGATCTCCTTTATTTTCTTGTGACCTACAAAGATATAGGTTTTTAACACCCCTTTTATACTTTATCTGAGCATAGCCAAATACTAAGCAAAATTTACTTCCCTTTTATTAGTGGATATAAATTGCAACTATTTCTTGGAAAATATATAGCTATTGTGCATTCATTTATATAAAAATGAATTCATTACAAAATAAATTTTTATTATATACAAAATTATGATGAGCTTAAACACTGTTTCTCTTGGGGAAATATAGTAGAAGCCTAAGAAAGTTTTCTGAGTAGTATTTCTGAGTAGTATTCCCATTTCAAAATATCACAATTTGCATATTTATTCATTTATGATTAGGCATCTTAAGATATTTTCATTCTTAAACATTAAATTATGTAAACCTTACCTGCACTTTTAATCAAAGTTTGTTGGTTTAGATGTTGTTTGAATTGCATTCTTTTATTTATTTTGGTGGGTATTAAGAATTAGAAAAGTACAGTAAATTGAAACCTTACATCTACCCGAGAGAAGCCAGGGAAAGTTAAACTTGATTATATTCCTTACTTTCTGAGTTGAAAGATTTACTTTGATCAGAGATTCTCAACCTCTGGATTTGAACCATTCTTTCACAGGACTCGCCTAAGATCATCCAAACACATATTTACATTACAATACATAACAGTAGCAAAATTACATTTATGAAGTAGCAATGAAAATGATTTGTTAGTTGAGGTCAACACAACATAAGGAACTGCATTAAAGAGTTGCAGCATTAGGAAGTTAAGAAACATTTCTTTGGATTAAATAAGCTTTATAGTAAATAAAAATATATTATTCTCCACCTAGTAGTTATCAGTGTTATTTTTACCTTTCTATTAAATTATGTTTTCAATAAAATAACCTAGATTTCTGCTATATTCTAAAACAATTAATTAATTATTAGTTCATTTACATTGTTCATTATGATTTCTAATCTCTGAATACTTTCATAATTTTTTCTGTATTAAAATACACTTTATGGAGGCATAGGAAGGTGGATCTCTATGAGTATGAGAACTACCTGGGCTACACAGAAAATAAGAAAAAAAATTTACTACAACATATGTAATACATTATTCATGAATATTCATAATTTTTGAATATATATATAGATAGATAGATATAGATATATCGTTCCTAAATATGGTAACATCCTGAGGATTCAGTTTCAAGGAGATGTTTTTGGTTTAAAAGATTCACCCTTTCTTCATTATATAGGATGATGTCTGGTATACTTGTAAGTTTCCAGTTCTTGTCAAACTTCATGTTTGGGTATAGGGGATGAGCTGCAGTTTCACTTAATTCCTCAAGAATAATGATTCTATTAATTACATCACCAAACTTGCTAACAAATAAAGCTGTACCTGGCAATAGGATGAGAATACAGCAAAATCCATTACAATATGAAATGCAATAAGACCATCTTTAGACACCCCTTGAAAGTGGGAAGAAAAATCAGCAATAAGTCAACAAGGATTAAAGAAGTATGGTTGAAGCACCAGAGAGAGGATGAAATAAGCACTATTTTTCATCTACCACCCAGAAAATCTGTTTATCAAACCTGTTGGCTTCAATATAAATGCTACTGGCCATATGAATTTACTGTCACAGTTAACAGCTGTTGCCACCGCTGCTTCACCCCATCAGTTATTATAAATCTCTCAAATTAAAAGGTTACTCATAATTTCACAATTTTGTGCATTTTGAAAGAACATCTTGCCTCAATTCACACCTATTTTACGTTCAGCATTTTTAAAGTTCAAAGATTTTTTTTTTAGAAGAAATTCAGTTGCCTTCAACTTAAATGTAAGTAGCAAAACAAATTTATTGGCAAGAGATTGAATTAAAGTTTAGTAAAGGATACATCGTCCAAACTGAGGTGCAGAGCATCCATGTGGCTTCTTTATTTTTCTGTTGTGAAAAAAAGATCTATCCAGATGTGGTGGTAGAGACTTTAATTCTAAGACACAGATGGTTACAGCATGAGGGTCACCACTATAAGATTATTTGGGGTCTATATAGCAATCATTAGGATAGACACTATCTATCTACAAATAATAACACTGGTCTGAAATCAAAACTATTAATTTCTGTAAATTACTTTTATTATATTCTTCTGAAATTATTAGTATCTTCATTATATAGTAAGCAACCATTCTAACAATTAAAATTTTCTCACTATACAGTTCTGAAAAACATATTTCTTGAAAGAATCACAAAGGAAGAAGAAAGTAAGTCTGTAGCTGACTACATTGAGTTAGTTAATGATAATATAACTAAGAACTTTACACATCAAAACAACCACTAGCCACCTTATGTATGACTGCAGTCTCTATCTAGCATGTCTTAGGGGAAAACCACAGGTATTTAAATGTGTTTAATGCTTTATTATACAAAATGAAAACCATATTTGAGCTCAGATTCAACAGATGAGTTATTGTGTAATGTTCCTGATTTTATGTCACCCATATAAGTGGTTCCTTTCTCTGATGGAAGGATTCCCAGAGAAAGTTTATGCCAGTGGTATGTTTCAGATAACTGTTCAAAATTCAATGAAGGAAAATCAATAAAACACTATTGATTTTATAAACCAATTTCAGGGACACAGAAATGATTTCTGTGCTAAGTGTTTAACATATTTTCCCTGATCATTAGCATTAATTCCTTCTATTTTTAATAATTGGTTACTCAAAATGTCCTAATTCTGTGTTGAAAGTAGAATATAGATGGTATGTAAATGAATAATATCTCTGAACTTTAATAAATCATGAGACACCATTTTCACTGAAGGCAATGTTGAAATATAGACCAGAAAGTTTGCACTGTTGATGATAAAAAGTGTGAGCATATTTCTACATTGTCAAAGTGAGTCTCCATGAATTCATAACCTGTAAAGCATTGCCAATTGAAATTTAACTGAATTAGCAGTGTGGCATGTGATCAGAACTACTCAGATCTTCCATAAACTACAAGAGAGTCAATTAGTGACTTTTATAATATTAAAATTATTATTTATTATTTCTTTCACCAGAGAATCCTTATATCAATATCTAGGAAAAAGCTATTGGGAACAAAAGAGCTGTTTTTTTTTCTTTTGTGACCTTCATTACAGGCAGTGAAAGAAGTTATAAGATCTTTTGTAACATGATCAAATATTGATTAACTACCGAACTTTCCCAGCAAGGAAGAGACAAATTTGCAAGACAATGTTGTGGATTGCACTTTACTCAACATGAATATATTGTAATATATATGTCATTCTTCATATAAATGTTTTTGCCTTGTTTTTATCTTTCAAGTAATTGTAACAACACTTGGTAAAATTAAGGAAGTCAGAGAAAATTTGAAAAAAAAAAGTAACAACCAGTTTTAGATAATGTTATCACCCATCCTTCGGAACGTCATAATACTGGTGACTGAGATAATCAGTGTATTTATGAGAAGTGAGCATCTGCTATGTCCAGAGGAACCCTTGTAATTCTAGAACTTGGAGATAAGAGTAAGGAGAATAGGAATTTCAAGGTTGTCCTTAGCTAAGCAAGGAGTTCAAAAGAAACCCAGGCTCCGTGAGACTGTCTCAAAATCACGCTAAAACAAAACAAAATGAATAAAGTAAACAAACAAATAGGCCACTTTTTTGTAACCTTTTCTCCTCTCAGATGAAACTGTTCAACTTTCTAAGGGATGCAAAAACTATAATGAGACAATATCAAAAAACACTGAGATAATTATAAGATATAGTCAAAGTAAATTTAACAAGTACTTTCATACGTTGAATTAAACTGGCAAAATTAAATTCAAGATTAAGATTGAATTTACAGTGTTAAAGAAATGTTTTAATGATTAAAAACAGTGCTCCTCTAGAGAACCTGGGTTTCGTTCCCAGCATCAACGAGGTTGTTCTCAATCTTCGTTAATCCTGTTCCAGAGCATCTAAACCCCACTTCTTGCCTCCACAATTGCCTAGCAGGCACGCAGCATATTAACATGTGCGTGAAATAAAAACAAATAGTCCTTAAAAACTGAATTTTCTGTTTCTATAAAATTGTGTACTTCCTATAACAATATTGATGGACACATATGCATTACGTACGACAAAAAAAAAAAAAAAAAAGGAAGGAACTACTGCTCGGATGCCTTTCTATGTCGTCAGTGCCAAGGTTGCTGAGGATAAGGTAGGAGAACTCCAAATTGGACATCAACCTGGGTTATATCAACAAACATGCCTAAAAAAATAATACCATTAATTTTAAGAGGAAGGCCGGAAGACTAGTTAAGGGAAAGTCTGAGCTACATGATGCGCGGCCATTCCCAGCTGCTTAAAACCCTGTCTGAAAACAAATACACAAACAAGAGAACAAAACTACAAAGTGAAACCAACCAAACAAACAAAAAGTAACAATACTAAAATATACAGCACTTCCAACGCAGATCAAAAAGTTCTTTTAAGTGCCTTTGAGGAGACACGTAGAAAAGTGAGCAATGCACCCAGTGATGGCTAGATAGTTCTTTCTTTGTTGTTCTTGTTTATTTTCCTGTCCTCACTATAGTCATTTTTCTATAACAAATTTAATACTGGATTATGATAAAATAAGTCAATCAAAAAGCAATTAATATTTTGCTTAATGTTTACACAACTACCCAGGAGTATAAGTAAGGACTCCAAACACACTACCCAACAAGGTGGTCATAATGGAACAGTCAGAGCCTCAAACTTTTTCATAGGGATGAAAGAGCCGAAAAGATGCCATCATTTTACAACTCACATTTTTGCCATATCATATGAGAATTTCCTCCTATAAATTGATGAAATAGAGAACGATGTAAGTAATTTCAGATAGGTCTGAATTTACAAGTCTCTTTTCCGTCAGATACTCTGTTGACCGACATACTGATATGGAACGGGTTTTCAGTATTCACTCAGAAAATGGCTCTATCTTCACTCTGAAGCCACTGGACAGGGAATCATCCCCTTGGCACAACATCACAATTACAGCCACAGAGATAAGTAAGTTGAAGGTATATCCTTCTAAACCTATTTCACCATAGTAGCAAATAAAAGACAGAAAATAGACTCTTTTGTGACATTATTATAATAGCAATAATATCTATGAAATAATTAATCAGATGATGTTAGTACTTTATGTGAAATTTTATTTAAAGATAAGAAATTATTAAAAATAAATTTTATATTTATTTACAAGTAATAATGGATTTCAATTGCATCTAGCCTCATGAAAATTATACATGAGCTTATAGACATTGTCAAATTTACCTTATTAAACACAATTATAATTTCTTTTTTATTATGCTTTATTTTTGGGCCAAGTAATAAAGATATTTGCCATCCATCCAAATGAGCTAAAGAATACAGGGATTGATCGGTCACTTGATTACTGATGCTGATTGTGGCTTTAAAGCTTCCTTTATAAATGGCATTGAAAATTTACACAAAGTTTTTGTTGCAGATAACCCAAAACAAAGTAGCCAAATTCCTGTCTTCATCAGAATTCTTGATATAAATGATCATGCTCCGGAATTTGCCATGTACTATGAAACATTTGTTTGTGAAAATGCAAAATCTGGGCAGGTAAATAAAGCTATTATTTATAAACATATCTTTGGCAAGACAGGAGTCAATGCTTTGCTTGTATGAAATTTTGTCATACTGATACTATATTTCTTTTATGTATACTTACGAAAGCACTCACAATGATATTTAAAATATGACTTTCAAAAACTCTTTTTAAAGTGACTATAAGAAAATAAATGCATTTATAGCATGTCCAAATGTTTTCACATAGAGTTATAAATAGACTGATTGTGAGTTATATATGCTAATGTCTTAAGTATACATTTTAAATAAACATTGATATGTATTAAATATTAATATTTTAATATTCAGTTGTAAATTGTTTCCTTGTTTATGTTTTGTTGCATTAAGTACCTTAGAAATGTGCCGCGCACCGCGCCCCCATATCTACGCTCTGTGCGCTGACACCCAGTTACCAAGCTTCGGGCAAGGGGCTGGAGGTTAAAATACACAAACGCACACAGACAGAGAGACAGCAACACGGGTCATCCTTGAATTCCCCAAGGATGCCCCTTTTTTTGTGTTCAGGGGCAGATTATATCGAGAGAGCCACGCCCCAGCCAAACCCACCAGAAACCACTCTCCTGCCATCAGGAACTCCTGAAGGGCTTGTGCTCAGAGCAGCTGTAGGCACTCAGATCAGGGGATTACAAGAAATTCAGGATCTGGGGTCTCACTGCTCCCAACAGAAATGTATGACTTAATCTAACTTTTCTGTAATTGCAAAATTTCAATTCTACTATATTTTAATACCTAATTTTGTTTTTTGAGGGGCTTGTTTAAAAAAATTCTAATTAGGGAATAATATCATAATCATGCAAATAAAAAAATACAAGATATTAGGACTTTAGAAAAATGACATAACAGATTATTAATTGAATTGATCAATTTCCAATGTTCAAGTCACCAGGAAGTAAAAACAATCCCTGAAGTACCTAATAAATTTGACGTCAGAGATAATTTCCATTATTGATTAGATGCTATCGAAGATGAAAGCAATAAATCCATAAAAACAACACCTCTGGTATGTTTTCCTGAAAATGATATATATGTCAAATTTTTAATTATATAAAAATAAGAAAGTTGCCTTAGCAAATTATAGCAACTGAAAAGATCTTGGATAAACTAAGCTCCGTTTTTTTTTTTGCAGAACAAAATTAATGATTATGTTTTGATTTCAGTTGATTCAGACAATAAGTGTCATGGACAAAGATGACCCTCCCAGAGGACACAAATTCTTCTTTGAGGCAGTGCCAGAATTTCCACTTAACCCAAACTTTACCATTGTAGACAATAAAGGTAAAATATATCTATAAAACTCTAAAGTGTCAATTATTAAGGGGAAGAATTGAAATTGAACATGAAGCAAGGTGTTGCATCCTCTTCTGTCATTCCAACACCTTGGAAGTGATCACAGGAACATCAAGTATCTCAAAGTCATTTTCTAGATAGGGTAGTTGAGACTAGCCTTGACTATGCGAAAACACATCTCAAGACTACAGAGTGGAAAAATGTGGGGGAGGAATCAGAAAAAGAGGAAAAGAGAAATGAATGGGAGAAAGAAATGAGTACAATGATTTTTTTCTAATATTCTTTTTTTTTTCCTTTTCAGATAATACAGCAGGAATCATAACTCAAAAAGATGGGTACAGCCGCTCCAAGATGAACACCTATTTACTGCCAGTTTTAATCTTTGACAATGATTACCCTATTCAAAGCAGCACCGGCACACTCACTATCCGTGTGTGTGCATGTGATAACCAAGGAAACATGCAGTCCTGTAATGCAGAGGCCCTGATGCTTGCTGCTGGCCTGAGCACAGGAGCGCTCATTGCAATTTTGCTTTGTGTCGTCATCCTCCTCAGTAAGATACACATCTCTCAAATCTCCTCTCCCTAAGGTCTTCTTCTCCATTCCCCAGACATTTTATATGAAATTGTACATATTTAACATTATACAAAATTATTCTCAATGTAAAAAGAATATTCCCCTAGTTTGTTTTTTAGAGAAAGGACTAGTTGTCTAACTGTAAAACAAAGGTATAATAACAGAAGAGTTACAATTATAGCATGAAGGTAATATGACCACAGGTCTAAGGGCTTAATTTAATCCCATCACATCTGTTCAACTAGGCAATGGCTAGAAAACAGGTGCATCCCTTTCCTTGTGTGTTTGCATGGCTTTGTGTTCTTGTCCAGGTCATACCTAAACATAGTTATGTGTGGAGCCTTGACATCAGCATTGGGTGACTTTTTCTATTGATTTCCACCTTGTTTTTGACACAAGATAGATTACAAGACCTAAAGCTCACTGATACACTGCATCACTGGTTAGAGATGCTCTGGGTCCCTCCTCAAACTCTTATAATTAGAATTCCAGGACTTTATCATCATATCTGGCATTGCACATGTCTGGTGGGAATCGGGACTATTAGTGTCATTCTTGTCAAGCAAACTGGTTATTTATTGAGCTGTCTCCCCACCTCCAAATGGAATTTCTAAAATGTATTTATTGATGCATTAATGCAAATTTTCTACCTTAAAACTCTCTATTCTAATCTTGATACGAGTTTTTCACCCTTAAAAATGTTTTTACTAACAATATAAAATATGTAGAAATATATCAGGCATTGATGAAAGCACATTAAGATATTTTTATCAAAGAAATTTTATAAGATACATATATATATGTATGTAAATACATATATATACATATACAATCACACACACACAACCTCAGCTTTTATAATGTCACTATGAGAGGGTAATCACAAATGCCCCACTCAATATTTTTCAAATTAAATCATGTTTCTGAAATAATATATTTTATCTAAGCATTCACCAATACAATATTTAATTGAATCAAATGGTTGTTTCACTGAAAACCACTCCAAAAATTATTTCTATAAAATATTCATCCAAAAATTTTGCACTAAGGGCAGGAGACTTTGCCAAGCTGACATGCTAATGTTCATGAGTACTGGCTTATTTTCACCATAAATCTTTCCAAGCTCTGTGGATAAAATCCCTCTGGCCAGACATCTTTGTAGAACTTCACTAAGGCTTTGACAAAAGTGAATGGAACATTTATTTCATTTAGCATCGTCCTGCTATTTAGAAAAAAAATGAGAGTGGTTTTGCACTTAAAATACAAATTTTGTCCAGTCTAGGGATGCTTGAAACTTGATTGTGGAAATGAAACCTACAGCAAGAATTTTGTAAATTTTGGCCTTAGAGACCCTCTGGCACTATGATGAATCTTAGAGATTTAATTACCGTACCATCTTAATTTAGAAGAATGTTGTGAGTATAGCTCAGAGGTAACGCATTTTAGCATTGCAAGGCCCTAGGGTTAACATCAGTATATGTAAAACAAACCAAAAATAACTAATAAAATCTGTATGAATAAAATGCATAGTAGTAAAAGGATGTCTAGAAAATTAATGAAATCGTATAAAGTTTAAAAATACCCGTCAAAATGATAACGCTATAAAAAGGGTCTATGATTTCTTTTGATTTACTACTCACATAACCCTGTACTTAGGAATATAATATTCATAATATAAATAAATACTACATTCTAGTTATACATTAGTGAAAATATTGATGCAATTTTCTATGTAATAGCCTGATTACATTAGTGTACATCAAATGTTTATTTCTATCCAGTAAATGAAGCAGACATTTTTTATCTATCAGAACAGGAAGGAAAATAGATATTAATGACTCAAAGAGTCATTCCTGTAAGATAAAATTCATTCATGTCTAGGGAAGATAAGATACGTTTACTGATCTATTATCTATTTACAACATTTAGAAAACAAAAGTACATTTATTTAATCTTAAATCACAAAATAACACTATTTCTAGTACATGACTCCATTATTAGAGAATATTCAACTATTTAAGATATTTTTCTTTAATAAGAAAGATTATAATTTTATATGTTTTAAAACGGTAATGTTTTATTCATTTTCAATAGCTCTCAGATGAACCTGAAGAAGGTTAAGTCCCCAATCTGTTTTTCATTAGAATTTATCTGAGGTTAGCAATTGACCTGGAGATGCAGGACAATGGTACGGTGTATTCCCACCATGTTCAAAGCCGAACACTCAATGAAAAATAATTCAACATAGCAAAATTAAATCAGAGTACAACAAAGGCAACAGAAACTTTGGAGCTAAATTGTTTTGTTATTTTTAGTGAAATATGCATGCTCTTACCTCCTTTTTCTTCTACCGTTTGAGCCAAGATCTCAGTAGGCAGCCCAGGACAGATCCAAATATTCTTACTGCTTTAGGTTTTAAATTGCTGGAATTATAAACATGCATAATCAAGACTGGCTCAGAAATAATTTTGGCAAATATTGGACTTAAAATATTCTTAAAATAAGTGAAATGTAGTTTTCATTTTCCTGTTTAACTAAATTTGTGAGAAAATTTCCAGATTATTTTTCTTGATTATTTTTCTTCATAATTTTTTTCTTACAATATATTTTTATTATATTCTGATTTAGTTTTTTATTTTTCTCTTGCATAAATAAGATGATTGAGTTTTAATATAAATTTCATAATTTAGAAATTATATATATTTTTAATTTTCTTAAAGCATTTTATAGGAGTCAAGGAAATGACTTTCTTGGTACAATGTTTTTCATGCAAATCTCGGAACATGAAAACCAACATACAGGGAATATGTTGTGTTGTGTGAGCACATCTTTAACCTCTCCTGCCCTTTGAGCAATAGTTAGGAGGGAGACATGAAGGAAAACCAGTCTAACCAAATAGTGATTTCTGAGTTCAGTGAGAGATCCTAATTCGCATCATAAAGAATGACAAATGAAAATCTCGATATTAACTTGCAGACTCCACACACATAAATAAATGTTCATATATAGAGAATGAATCTTATTGTATAAGTAATAGGAAAAGAAGATTGTCAAATATATACATTAAATTTAATTCAACTTCTATGAGAAAAGCTGTGATTTTACTATATGAGGAAATGCTTAATTACATCCATGGGAACATACACAAATTAAAAAATAGAATAATATATTAATAAAACAAAATTATAATTTTAGTTTCAAAATCTGAATGTAAGTTTATTAATTATGAATGGTTTCAATAAGAAAAATCCAATTATAGCTGCTCGATGCATGAGTACAAATTAAACTTGGCTTGAAATTTGGATATTATAGTGAGGTCTTAAAACTTGCATTTCAGATTTTCCACAAATTTCGAAACCGTTCCACTAAAGCAATTTGAATAAATGCTTGCTTAATAAAATAAAATCATTAGTCACATATTATATATATGTGCATATGTGTAAAATAAATATATGTATATATAAAGTGTTCATTAATATGAATCTATATGAGAGACTATTCACAAACATACCCTAAATTTTACTCATAGGAATGACTAAATAATTATTTTCTTCTTTCTTCCTTTCTCTTCTTTCTTTTTTTTCTTTTTCGAGACAGGGTTTCTCTGTAGCCTATCTTGGAACTAGCTCTTGTAGACCAGGCTGGTCTTGAACTCACAGAGTTCCGCCTTCTTCTGCCTCCCGAGTACTGGAATTAAAGGCATGTGCCATCACCACCCAGCCTATTTTCTTAACTTTGAGATAAATGTGTATTCGGTAAGGAGAATGTAGTTATTCTTAGTTGAACAAATGCAGTCATTCACAAATAATATCTTTAATACCCAAAATCAACAGGCTTTGAAATGTAAGTAATTAATGCTTTAATTTATTTAATTATTACTTTAATTTAATTTTACTGTTTTTATTTTGAATGGTGTAGTGTTTCCCTTTATTGTTCTAATTGAATAGTTACCCATGTCTTCATATGTTCATCTAAATTTCATATACACTAGAATTATGTATATACTCTCTAATCATGAATCTTACTGATTGAATCACTTCATCTCTCATCAACAGCTCTAATCGTGCTGTTTGCTGCATTGAAGAGGCAACGAAAAAAGGAGCCTCTGATCATTTCAAAGGATGACGTCAGGGATAATATTGTGACCTATAATGATGAAGGTGGTGGAGAGGAAGACACCCAGGCTTTTGACATCGGCACATTGAGGAACCCGGAAGCAAGAGAAGACAGCAAACTTAGAAGAGATGTCATGCCTGAAACTATTTTTCAGATAAGAAGGACTGTACCCCTGTGGGAAAATATTGATGTACAAGATTTCATCCACCGGAGATTAAAAGAAAACGACTCAGACCCAAGTGCACCTCCTTACGACTCCCTGGCCACTTACGCCTATGAAGGGAACGATTCTGTAGCCAATTCGCTCAGCTCCTTAGAATCTCTCACTGCTGATTGTAACCAGGATTATGATTACCTCAGCGACTGGGGGCCTCGGTTCAAAAAACTCGCAGACCTCTATGGGGGTGATGACAGTGACCGCGACTGAGTCCTGCGTGGCTTGAACACACTAACGAGTGGAAATACCCTTTGATACAAGATTGAGTGGCCTGTTTTAGTCTCTTTTTGGAGGAAATTTTTAAAAATCAACTCCAAACAATACATAAGTGTTGTATTAGTAAGGCTTTCTTTAATCAGTAAGTTTCTGTGAATGAGTATGAACGACATAGATTTTAAAACAGTAATAACATTTCACCCTCTTTGCCTATTGAGCTTGGAAAAATATATCACATTAATAATCAATAAAAAAATCTTCAAAGGCTTTTTGTGCCTTGTCTTAGTATAGGAAATTTATAAATGTTTTCTTAACTGATTGTCAGTCACATATACTATGAAATTATACATTGTGCAACGGCTTTGTAAATTAATTGAAAGAAATATACCTAATGATCTAGGAGTGACTCTTACTGCCATATTTATTTAGCTGAAAGATGTCTTTGTGTTAATTCACTCATATTTTTATAAGTGTATATTTATATTTTTGTATTTTTATGAAATAAACTGATATTTATAAAGATGAATTTCATTTTACTTACTTCCTTGGAGCAGTTGATCTCACAGCAGAAGTGTTTTATCTCTCTGAGTGTAAAACACGATTTACTCAGGGAAAAATGGTTCAGAAGTAACTGTAGAAGACACCGATGTAATCTGAGATAGCTCTAGGGATGAACTCTGCTATGAATTTTCTTCTTCTGTTTCGATTGTTTAAGTGTGGACAAATGTTTATTGGACTATTAATGTCTACTCATACAATATGACATTGACTCGGGATATACAGTATTATATACATATATATATATAGTTGTGGACAATAAACTAAGTTTTTGCAAGATTTATCAAATGATGCATTGTATTTGAATAAATGCAGTGTCTGTCAAAGATGCTGCAAAGATAAAGAGGAGCCCCAAATCAATTGTTTCACAAATAATTGTTTTAAATGAGAAATGGTAATTATGAATGTGTATGTTTGTGTGTGTGAGCGAGAGAGTTTAACCTGAACTTCAATAAATATATTCTCAGTTTTTAATATCATATTAAAAATTTATATTAATTTCTACCATTTTAAACTGAAAAAAATCCAAGTACTGAGAAGGAGGAATGAACAAAAAGACAGTACCAGTATCTCAGGAGATGTTTGCTATTGATATCTGCTTGGAAAGGAAAAATCCTTTCTCATCAATTGAGAGTCATTGAGTCTATCAACCACATTACAGGGTAGACCTCCTTTATGTTCAAGATGGTAAGTCAATAAAAAAGAATTCTGTGTAATTTATATACTCTTTATTTTGATTTTGTTTTGCTTGGGTTTGCTGCTCTTCTTTCTACTTATTTCTTTGGAGGGTTCTTGTTTGTTTCTTTGCTTTGAATTTTGTTTTTATAGCAAATGAGAAAGAACTGGAAGTTGACTGAACAGGAATGTAGAAATGATCTGGAAGGATTTGGAGGAAGGGAAGGAGGGAGAGATTACTAAAAAGAAATTAGGAGCTTTTGGGGGAGAGGTTAATAAACCTGTCACAAGGGAAAATTTCAGGAATCTACTAAGATGACCCCAGCTAAGACTCCTAGAAACAGTGGGACATGTAGTCTGAATTAACCATCTGCAGTGACCAGGTAAGAGTTTAAGTAGAGGGAATGGGAAACCAACCGAGCCACATAACCCTCGATCTACCGTCTGTCCTGCCTGTGGGACGCGCTCGGTTTTGTGCCTAGCCCAATTTTCATCAGAGAGGCTTCATAGAGCAACTGATGGGAACAAAGAGACCCACAGTTAAACATTACACAGCGTTTGGGAAATCGTGCTGAAATGAGGGATACATGATTATAGAGGCCAGAGGGGTCATGGACCCCACAAGAAAACTCAAAGAACCCACTAAACTGTGCTCACAGTGGTTTACAGGGACTGAACTTTCTAGGCCTGAAAGGGACTGACCTAGGAAATCTGCATATATGTAGCTTTGTAGCTTAATCCTTTTGTGCTACTTCTACCAGTAGGAACAAGGTTTGACTCCAGCTTTTATTCTGGCTTTTGGGATCCTGCTTCTCATACAGGTTTGCCTTGGCCAGACTTAATACAAAGAGAGGTGCTTAGTCTTTCTGCAACTTGCTAGGCTGTGTTTTCTTGATACTCATGGGAGACCTGCCCTTTCCTAAACAGAAATGAAGGAGGCAGGATTGAGGGGTGGCAACATAGGTCAGTATAGGTGGAGGAGCTGAAAGGAGAGGAGAGAGGGGAAACTGCAACCAGGACGTAAAACAAATTTACAAATATATACTAAATGAAAGAAAATAAATTTATAAATAATTTAAAATGTATAATGAAAAGCAACATTTGTGTCTAGTAATAATTTTATCAAGGAGACCAAAGTGTATGTCTCTTGAGAAAAGATGATAGGCAGCATGATGATTTACTAATGAATAGAATTGTCTATAAATAGAAGATAGGTATTGTCTTCCGAAAAAGAAGAAAGGAGGTGAATCAGGATATTTCTTCAGGTAGGAAAAGCACGCAGACTGCTTGCTGTTGGTCTGCTTTCAATGGAGTATCAAACCAAAATAACCATTCCCAGGAGATTGCAGGATGATTATTTTCTGGGACAAAAACTGCCCACCTTTTTGAAATAGACACAATTTAAGTAACAAATGTCACGTTTCATACAGAATAAATTTAATGTTGGGTAGTTTGTGACTAAGCGTTTTTATGTATCAAATACTCGCAATATTATAAACAAATACCTAAGGGTTATTATGATGCGATTTTTGGAAAGTTTTAAAGAATGACTCTGCAACAAGAAGAGATAATATTAATTAAATATTTAATGAAATACAAAGAAAACATTGTATTTGACCTCTTAAAAAGTATTGAAATTTTCACTTTAATTGAATGTATGTTTCCCCATTGTGAGAAATCTTCCAGAGTGGATCAGATGAAGACTAGAGAAGAATGATTCAATGACGTGACATAATAGGGAAATCACTTTATTTTTACTCATTGGATTAAAAGATGTGTAAACAGAGTTAATGTGATTGCCTTGATGGTACGCCTTAGCTACTTAAAAGAAACTTCTCTGAGCAGGGCAGAAACCAGTGATGAGGGGATGCTTCCACACTCACATGCCCTTGAGGAACATAAGAAACTCATAATTGTCTTTTCATTTATTCTTACTCCAAATGCAAATAGCTATAAGAGACTAACTGGTCATTGAGGGTGACTTCTAACAAAAATCATGCATCTCTTAGACCCACATCATGCTGTCCATAAGGCAATAATTAGAGCGCAACAGCTACGCTGGGGTAACTCTGAGGAATAAAGGTGTATAACCGGCACTTGTATTTGCAGCTACCATACAGTCAAGGTCAGTGACAAACTCAGAGTCAGAAATGGAGACAGTGTGTGTGTGTTTGGGGGAGGAGCACTCTCACCCTCCATTCTAGGTACAGTAAACAACTCTGAATGATGCATAGTCGTCGTGCTGACTAGACTTTTGGGACATGTACAGAGCCTGTGAGATTCCCAACCCCTCAGTCCAAAATATTCCAAAGAACTTCTCAGACTCAAATGTTAGTTCGGCTTTCTTCCATTTCTGCCATGAGACTATTGAATCTCAGGTAAGGAAATAAAATTGTCCTTTCCTCTTTTGGAAACCCCTCCCACAATTGAGACTTTTTTAAAGCATGTTTTCTAAATTATTATTATCTATATTATTGTTAATATAACTGATTTCTACATTATGTACTCTAATGAGAACCTTCATATTTATTACACATGTATGTGTGCATATACATCAAATATATATGCAAATATTATATATGTGTATATGTATATATTAAATGTGTGTTCTCACATGTTTTATACACACACACTTATACAGAGAGAGAGAGGGAGAGAGAGATAGAGACAGAGAGAGCATAATAGTAAAAGTTTGGTCATGTGATAACTGTATAAATGTGTATGATGCACAGCAATATGAAATTAAAGGCATACGAAAGGCACAAATATTATATATCTTAGCTACTGTGAAGGTCAGTTGCTCACCTAAGTCACTGGGATGGTAAAAATGGTGATGGAATTTAATAGAGACTGTATCCTCTCATTTTTGCTCATAAATTTAGTCATTTTCATTAAATAGCAATAACAAAGTTAAAAAGTAAATCTTTAAAATCTATTTTTAAAACATATAGTTAATTTCAAAGATAAGGGATATATAGAAGCAACTAAATATATTGGAATAAAGAATATGAAGATTAAAATGGTAAAACATTTGACTTCACATGTTTTATAATTATATATTTAAAAAATCTGTCAAGTGAATAGGAATGACTTTACATGTTTTATAATTATATATTTAAAAAATCTGTCAAGTTAATAGGAATGACTGGGTTGAAGACAGGTTCTGTAAGACTTTTTTTCTCTGTTTCTGTGATTTTGTCGACCAGAATCAAAACAAGGAATGTTGAGAATTTCTGATTCTTTTCCCAACAAATGGAGTGTTGTATAATAATTTTCCCAAAGACTGAAGCATCCCATCCTTCATGGAATCTCTTTAAACAGGGATAAAATCAACTAAAATAGCTTCAGAGTCTCCCTGAAACTGATCTTATTCACTAAGCTCCTCAACTCCACCGTATACAATAAAGCTGCTAAGAGTAGCTCTCAGAAAAGCCAAGCTTCAAAAAAGGCCCTGAGACCGTTCCAATTGCCTGGAAGAAACGGGATCCAGCTGAGCTGCCTGAAATAGATTTGGACCAACTAAGTCACATGGAAAGGATAATCTCCAATTTACAGAGCCTCCTAAAGGCTGTGCAGGGTTATAGGTCTGTGAGCTGTCACCCATGCTGGGATGGGGCTTTTAGTGATGCATTTCTGTCCCTGAAAGTAATCCTTCACCCATATTCCTATAAGTATCCGCCTCCCCCCCTCCCCCCGCACACAAACTTGTTATTTCAGCAAGTTGAACTTTGGTAGTATCCATACTTTGGTCTGTAGTGAGATCCCTATCTGGGATGAGTAGCTGTGTGCAGCGTATCTCTCCTTAGGAAAAAAAAATCTTGTCACACAATAGGAGTTCAAAGGGGATGGGTAATTTCAAGACTTAATAAAATATTTGCTTAGTTTATTGCAATGAGACAAGGCAAATTTCTGGAATTACAATACAGTGAAGGATACGCGGGCAGTGCATATGTACCTGAAGGTTTTGCTTCACATATACAACACATATACTCTTACTACAGTGCACAATGATAATCTTTAAGAAGTGACGGTCTATTCGACCATTAGGAAAACCTCCTCAGAATGAGACTTGGCTGTCCATCACACAAGTTACCCTGCTCACTTAATTTAAGAAGGTTGAACATAGGGTCTAAACAAATCATTCTACCAGTTTATCTTCCTGTCACCCCAAGTAACCTGTTTCTTTTTTTTTTCTTTCTTTCTTTCTTTCTTTTTTTTTTTTTTTTTTTTTTTTTTTTTTTTTTTTTTTTTTTTTTTTTTTTTTTGGTTTTTCGAGACAGGGTTTCTCTGTGGTTTTGGAGCCTGTCCTGGAACTAGCTCTTGTAGACCAGGCTGATCTCGAACTCACAGAGATCCGCCTGCCTCTGCCTCCCAAGTGCTGGGATTAAAGGCGTGCGCCACCACCGCCCGGCCCTACCTGTTACTTTAACAGTACTCCCAGCTTGCCAAGCTTCTAAGAATGAAATTGTGAAGCAACTCAGCTCATGGATCAGGATAAACAGTCAGAATATATTTAAAATGCCTTGTAAAATAACAAAATGGGCTGAATACATCTCCATAGAAAGCATTAAATAATTCAACAAATATTCTTTTAGCTATATTAGCTATGGCATGATGCTAAGCAAGAGGATCAACAACATACTTACAGAGTGAAGTGAATATAAAGCCTGGTAAATTGTCTCTTGAATGGAAAAAAATCCTCTGTGTTGGGGGAAACATAGAAATTTGTAACACAATGCCTCAGAAAAATGCATGTGGTTATGCAATTTCTTAAATGTTAATGTCTGTGTTTTCTTAAAAGTTAATGAGGGCCTTTGCTTTGTCTTACTTATCATGTTTTGTCAGTTTGATTGTTGTCCTTGGGAGGCCTGGTTCTTTCTGAAGAGAACCATGGGGAGTAGTTCCAGGGGAGAGGAGAGGTGGCAGAGAACTAGGGGGAGTGAAAGGAGGGAAAACTATGGTCATGATGCATTGTATTTGTGAAGAATCTATTTTCAATAAAAAAAGAAAGAAAATAAAGGTTAAACGCTTTGTGTTTTCTGAAAGAAGAAGAAGAAAGAATGAAGTTTGTATTCACACTGTGAAAACAGACAAGAGTGGAAAATCTGGCCTGGTATCTTTCAAGAGCTAGGGCAGAGAATAACATATAAGAAAAAAATGAAAGACCAGGAGACAGAAACAAATCACCTGTATAGAGATTATGTATAGTGTTCTTTGAAATAATGAAATACTAAATTCAAGGTAATATGTGGTCATAGGAAATAAGGCTGGAGCCTAATAGCTATTTTAGTTTCAAAAATGTCTGTCATTATGTCACAATCACACAGAGCATCAGTCACAATCAGCTGCACTCATCACAAATAAAGTTGCTCGGCATTTCATAAAGTTGTTTTCACAGAAAGAGAAGAAAAAAAATAAGCAAAACCATCTGCTAAATCATCTTTTTTCTATAGAAAAAATGTTATGTCTTTTTGTTTATTTCTTTTTTCTCCCTTGTTTTCAAAGAAATATACGAAAAGTCCAGGCAGGGGAATCCAAGAACATATTGTAGCAACTCTACACTGATTGTAAGTACTGACCACAAAGACTAATTTTTCTAATTATTGCAAGATTTTTTCTTCCTAAGATATAAAGAAATATTGCAATATTTTAATTCTATGTATGTGTATCTCTGTTTGAGTGTGTCTGTCTCATACTCTCTCTCTCTCTCTCTCTCTCTCTTTCTTTGTGTGTGTGTGTGTGTGTGTGTGTATTTACCATAGCTGTAATTCTGCCTGATGTGGGTGTTGAAAATAAACTCTGGTCCTCTGCAAAAACAGCAAATGATAGTTACCACTGTCAAGGTTCTTTATTTTTGCAAAGAGTCACTAGGGCCATGACAACACTTATAAAATAAGATATTTATTTGGACTAGCTTATGGTATAATAGGCTTAGTTCATGATCATTATGATAAGCATAAAGACCCACAGGCAGTTTTGGTTCTGGAAAGGTAGCTGAGAGTTCTATATCTAATTCCACAGGCAGCAGAAAAAATAGAGAGACACAGCCTGGCTAGAGCATTCGAAACCAAAGAGCCCACACCTAATAAACACACTTCAACTAAGCCACATCTCCTAATCTCCACAAAGTAGTAACACTCTCAAATGACCAAGCATTCAAATACATGAACCTTTGATGGCCATTCTTCATCAAAGCACAACAACCATTGAGCTATCTCTTCAGTAAGAGAATGACCTTTCTAATTTCTTTTATTTTTGAGATTAGAAATATAATTACATGTCCCTTTTCCCTTTCCTCCTTCCAAATTCTCTTATATACACACCTTGATCACTTTCAAATTCATGGCCCCTTTTCTTATAAACTATTATTCACGCATAAATATAGTAATATCATATATATTACTAGATATAAACTGCTCAGTCTAGTAATTGCAGAAGCTACACTCTTGAAATTTCATGAGCATGACTGCCTAAGTAAGAGCTGAATAAAGAAATTAATAATAACATGCAAAAGTGTACGGTGAAAGATGCTAAAGCCTCAACTATATACAAAGTATTTCAGGGAATTACAGTATTCTGAGAGGAATAATGTTCTTCTCCAATGAAGAGCACAGCAGTTAGTTTTATTTATAAATCAAGTATTCAGCAATGAAAACGTACATAAAGTAGCATACAGATGAACCAAAATAACTCATATTAGTCAAAAGGAAAATAAATTTTAAAGTGTTAAGTCTACTCTTTCAACTCTAAGTAGACGTCATGTGTACAGCTAGCATATATACAAATATGTTCACTTTTGTTTAAGGTATGTACATCACTGATTTCAGTCATAGAGATAGACATACTTTTTGGCTATACTCAGACCTTCAAATTTCAATTCTATGGAAAAAATTTAAAATTTGCATCCCAAATCATTACTAATGGGAAGGACTTTTTTCTTTTTCTAAAGGTTGACCATGTTGTAAGATTTCTGTCTTTTTCTCGGACTAGAAAGATGGTTTGGTGGGTAAAGGAACCTTCCTTAAAGTGTGAGATTCTGAGTTCTAGCTTCAAGACATGTATAAAGGACAGAAGGATCCTTGACATATATGCATTCCTTACAAATCAACATTTAAATAAATAATAAAAAGGTTCCCTGTCCCCTGTTTAATACTTATTGTGTTTTATTTATTTCTTTTTTAATGGTGTTTTGCTAGAGATTAAATCTAGAGCCTTGTGCTTTACAGTGCTAGAAAACCTTCTACCACTGAGCTACACCGATGCTGGTTATTTACTTTAGTGATGGCAGCATAATGCTGCATAATTAGAAAAAAATGTAAGCTACTAATATACACTTGTTTCAGTATCAGAAGTGTTGATGTTATTACTCTAACGAAGTATGGTGTTTTATCAAGAAATAATCTTGTAATATGATCTAGCTTTTACTTTGCTGTTATTTATTGAATTATATTAACCTAATGAACTGATGGAATGTTGATCTAACGCACTAAGTAATAGACATGATTCAAATGTGTGAGTTGATTAGATGGCTCTAAATATTGGCTAATAAAATAGTGGGGAAGCTATTTCCATTTCATGGTCTGTAAAATTAATTCCTTAACCTTCCAGCAATAATGGAAGAGCAAATTCTGCATTTTTAATCATTAATCTACTCCCATACTTATTATTGCAGAGTTATATATTAAATATTCTCAACCTTTATTCATTAAAACTTCAATGCAATAACCATTAGTTTGGTTCAATGAATAACAAATAATTTAGAAACAATGATTAGAGGTATTTAAAAGCAAATCTTTGTTAAATGTAGAAGTGCACAGAATATCTACAAAGGTGTGTTTAAAATATTTTAGTTCAGTTGGAACTAATCAACATAAAGTACTTGCTGTGAGTGTACTTATTACAAATTAATTATGCTTTCTCTTTAATTTTGGCATCTTAAAGCTGTTTTTCTTCTCTATTATTTATTCATCTTCAATTTAAAAGTAAATATACATATCATCAGTCAACAAAAGCATACCGATAAATTAGTATAAGTAAAATAAATGTATATTTAAGCCGGGCGGTGGTGGCACACACCTTTAATCCCAGCACTCGGGAGGCAGAGGCAGGTGAATCTCTGTGAGTTCGAGACCAGCCTGGTCTACAAGAGCTAGTTCCAGGACAGGCTCCAAAACCACAGAGAAACCCGGTCTCGAAAAACCAAAAAAAAAAAAAACAATAAATAAATGTATATTTAGTTTGGCGAACTGTTTTTGATAAATTCTTGCATATGTTGTGGAGTAAACATTTTTGTGCATTGAGATCACATGGGTAAATATTAGATAATGTGTACATTCTGCTTACATTTGATAGAAAATCACTTTTACAAATTTTTATGAAAAGACCAAGAGAAAATTTCAACAAAAAATAAATGATCAAAACGAAATGCCTGGAGCTAAAAGAGATACTAAATTCCCGAAGGGACACATATTTTCAAGCAGATGAAAGTCTTTTCTACAGAAAAAGGAGAAAAGTTTATCCTATCTCCCCAACTTCAGCTTGTGAGTAAAAAAATACCCAGTTTTTAAAAATTTTACCTTAAAATAAAATCCACATAGAGGAAATTCAACCTCAAGAATAAACTAAATTGTAACCCACTATGAACAAAGTTGGCAATGGTTAAGGATGATATGCTCATATGAAGGTGCCATGTGCCTTCCAAGAATGCACTGTCCTCCTAATAATAAATTCTGATAGTGTCTAAAGTGAATATCAAGGAAGACATTAAACAGTAAAAAAATTCTGGATGCTTTTCACTAATCTATCATGCCTGTCTCATTTAGGCTGTGTTTTTGAACATTTTCTTTTCTGAATACTCAAGTGTCCAACTATATTAGTTTTCAAAATACATAGATAAAAGCAGAAATTTTCATTTCTGCAACTATTTATAAGACCAACAGATAAAAGTGTACATGGAAGATGGCTCTGTGAAATACAAGAGCAGAAACAACGCTACTAAATAAAATTCTAATAAAGTGTTCCTAGATGCATCCTTAGAGTAAGAGCTATAGCTCTTTTCTTTCCTTTTTTTATTATTTAAAAAAATTCCAATCCAAATTCTCACTCCCTTCCCTCCTCCCAGTGCCCTCCCTCTCCCTCCACAGACCCT
Organism: Chionomys nivalis; assembly: GCF_950005125.1. NCBI lineage: Eukaryota > Metazoa > Chordata > Mammalia > Rodentia > Cricetidae > Chionomys > Chionomys nivalis. Next base: position 17,318,019 of record NC_080100.1, on the reverse strand, counting down.
CTTTCTCCCAAAGTACTCACTCATAAGTGGATACTAGTCATAAACGAACCTATAGTTCAGGATCCTAGAGAAACTAAGTAATAAGGTGAACCCAAAGAAAACCATATATAGACCCACCTGGAAATTGGAATCAGACAAAAATTTGGGAGCAGGGGCAGGGGGTTGAGTGGGGGGAGATAGGGGTTGATGAAAACTTGAAGGAATGGGATAGTCGAGATGAAGGAAGGATAGATATGAGAGCAAGGAAAGAGATATCTTGGTTGAGGGAGCCATTATGGAGTTAGCAAGAAACCTGGCTCTAGAAAATGCCCAAGAACCCACAGGGATGAACCCAGCTGAGACCCTAAGCAATAGAGGAGAGGGTATCTGAACTGACCTTACCCTGTAGTCAGACTGATGATTATCATAAATATTATCATAGAAACTTTGTCCAACAACAGATGAGAACAGAGGCAAAGACCAAAATCAGAGCACTGGACTGAACTCCCAAGATCCAGTTGAAGAGTGCACAGAGTGAGAGTATGAGCAAGGAAGTCAAGACCATGAGGGGGTCATCCACTGAGACAGCTTGCTTGAGCTAATGGGAGCTCACCAACTCCAACTGGACTGGGAGTGAATGAGCATGGGAAAAACCAAGCCCCTCTGAAAGGGGTTGACAGCTGGGGCAGACTGAGGGGCCACTGAGAATGACACTGGAATTTGTCTCTACTGCATATACTGGCTTCATGGGATCCTATTCTCTTTGCATGTAAACCTTGCTCAACCTAGACATAGTAAGGAGGGCCTTGAACTTTCCACAGGGCGGGGTGCATGGCACTCCCTAAGAGCTATAGTTCTAAGAAGAAAAACATTAACATTTCAACAGATGATTGGTAGGTAGGTTGATAATAGGTAATTGATATGTTTATAGACACCTAGATGATCACATTTTAATCATGAGAGCAGATTCTAACAGTCTATTGAAAGGGGAGATAAATTTTTCTATGAAAATCATTTTTAAATATAGTTGTGCAAGAGTATCTTTGAGGAGTTTGATCATATGTTTTGCCTGTTTTGCTTAGTGAGGTACTCTTTTCTCTATGTCTGTACTAAATTATGCCCCCATCAATAGTGTGGGTGGCTTCGTTTTCCCATGTTTCCACCTTTTAAATATTTTTTGTCTTTATAATAAAATCCTTCTAACTGAAGTGTGATCGCCTATATTTTTGTGTTGTTGTTGATATGATTTCCCCTGGTGATTAATGATTGTGTTTCTTTATTTTAAAAACCATTTGAATTTCCTCTTTTCAAAAGCATCTATTCATAAGAATTTTTTTATTTCTATTGGATTATTTGTTTATTTTTATTATGATCATTAAACTCATAAAAGTTAAGACATGGGGTTAATCAATGAATAAGTAGCTAAATAAAATATCATATACATATGCTTATTTATGTCTAAAAACAAAACTATATTATTTTCATGAAGTATCTGGGTGAAATATGGAGGACATAAAAAGGTAAATAACACATCTTTGCACCCATGTGGTGATGATAAAATGTCAGCCTGGATGTAGAATGGAAATCCTAAGAATTGTGGGCTATGGCAGTAGAGAAAATGAACTGGAGAAAGTTTCGACAACAAGCTCCTAAGCCTAGGTAGGAGAAACAAGGTCTGAAGTACTATCACATATAGGAGTGACAAGAGATTTTATTTATTTTTGAATGTCTATTTACTATAGTAGAGGAGATAGAACCAAAGTGATAATGTACTAATAGTATTCTAAAACTTTTGGATATGTAAAAGTATTAAAAGTATATCATTTTGTAAATTTTTAAGCTGATGGTTACGGTGACACTGATGATGTTATCTATAAACATATTCATGTATTCAGTGATCAGAGAGAGTGTCTAGGTACAATTAAGCAATAGTCAAAATTTTGTTCCATATCACAGTGCACCATCTTATATGGAAAAAGTATTTCAATGTGATTTTCTTCTTGATGTACTTGAGAATCTAATGTGAGACAAGCATTTTGAACGAGATCAGTGAATATAGGTTATAATCTAGTTAAGAAAATGATGGCCATGCTTTAGTTTTGACATCATAATTTCAAATAATAAATATGTATATTAATTAAGAAAATAAAACTATAATCAAATTTAGCACCAGAGTTTGACATATTCAATATTGTCCTTATGTTCTTTGCTAACACTATTATATGCTACTTCAGTATACACTAAAGTCTTTTGTTTTTGTTTTGTTTTTGACACAGGGTTACTCTGTAGCTTTTGATCCTGTCCTGGAACTTGTTCTTGTAGACCAGGCTGGTTTAGAACTCACAGAGATCTGTCTGCTCTTCCTCCAGAGTGCAGTCATTAAAGGTGTTCCACTACCACCAGGCAAGCACTAATGTCTTAAACACTTAGAATTAGTTCAAATAGTTTCTAGAATTTTGTTCCTGGAAAACACATGTTGAGGTTTTCGAAAAGGAACTGCAACTATCCTCTCTCCTTCTCTGACTTGAACAATAGAGCAGTGTTGTGATATCTTAGTGTTCTAGTTATAATAGACACTTTTTTTCTTTTATTATTTATTAAAAATTTCCACCTCCTCTCCTCCTCCCATTTCCCTCTCACTCCCCCCTCTCCCCCCCTCTCCAGACCTAAGAGCAGTCAGGGTTTCCTGTCCTGTGGGAAGTCCAAGGTCCTCCCCACTCCATCCAGGTCTAGGAAGGTGAGCATCCAAACAGACTAGGCTTCCACAAGGCCAGTACGTGCAATAGAATCAAAACTCAGTGCCATTGTTCTTGGCTTCTCAGTCAACCCTCATTGTCAGCCACATTCAGAGAGTCCAGTTTGATCACATTCTCCATCAGTCCCAGTCCAGCTGGCCTTGTTGAGCTCCCATTAGATCAGCCCCACCGTCTCAGTGGGTGGACTCACCCCTTCCGGTCCTGACTTCCTTGCTCATGTTCTCCCTCCTTCTACTCCTCATTTGAACCTTGGGAGCTTAGTCCAGTGCTCCAATGTGGGTCTATGTCTCTATCTCCATCCATCGACAGATGAGATTCTATGGTGATATGCAAGATATTCATCAGTTTGGCTATAGGATAAGGCCAGTTCAGGTACCCTTTCCTCTGCTGCCCAAGGAACAAGCTGGGGACATCTCCTTGGACACCTGGGAACCCCTCTAGAGTCAAGTCTTTTGCCAACCCTAAAATGGCTCCCTTAATTAAGATATCTACTTCCCTGTTCCCATATTCACCCTTCCTCCATCCCAACCATTCCATTCCCTCAAGCTCTCCCAAATCCTCCCCTTCTCCCTTCTCTCTCCCCATCTCCCTTTACCCCCACCCCACCCCCAACCCTATGCTCCCAACTTTTGCCCGGAAATCTTGTCTACTTCCAATATCCAGGAGGATAACTGTATGTTTTTCTTTGGATTCACCTTCTCATTTAGCTTCTCTAGGATCATGAATTAAAGGCTCAATGCCCTTTATTTATGGCTAGAAACCACTTATGAGTGAGTACATACCATATTCATCTTTTTGGATCTGGGTCATCTCACTCAGTAAAGTGTTTTTTTTTTTTTATTTCCATCCATTTGCATGCAAAATTCAAGATGTTATTGGTTTTTAACGCTGTGTAAAACTCTAAAGTGTATATGTGCCACATCTTCTTTATCCATTCTTCTATTGAGGGGCACCTAGGTTGTTTCCAGGTTCTGGCTGTTACAAATAGTGCTGCTATGAACATAGTTGAACAAATGCTTTTGTAGTAAGATTGGTCATCTCTTGGGTATATTCCCAAGCGTGGAACTGCTGTGTCCTGAGGTAGGTTGACTCCCAGTTTCCTGAGAAACCAGTACACTGATTTCCAAAGTGGTTGCACAAGTTTACATTCCCATCAGCAGTGGATGAATGTTCCCCTTACTCCACATCCTGTCCAGCATAGGCTATCATTGGTGTTTTGATTTTAGTTATTCTGACAGGTGTAAGATGGTATCTCAAAATTGTTTTGATTTGCATTTCCCTGATCACTAAGTAGGTTGAGAGTGACCTTAAGTGTCTTTTGGCCATTTGAAATTCTTCTGTTGAGAATTCTCTGTTCAGTTCAGTGTCCCATTTTTTAATTGAGTTAATTAGAGTTTTAATGTCTAGTTTCTTGAGCTCTTTATATATTTTGGAGATCAGACCTTTGTCTGATGTGAGGTTGGTGAAGATCTTTTCCCAATCAGTAGGTTGCCTTTTTGTCTTAATGACAGTGTCCTTTGCTTTACAGAAGCTTCTCAGTTTCAGGAGGTCCCATGAAGGAAATCAGAGAAACATCACCTTTCACAATAGCCACAAATAGCATAAAATATCTTGAGGTAACTCTAACCAAGGAAGGGAAAGATCTATTTGACAAGAACTTTAAGTCATTGAAGAAAGAAATTGAAGAGGATACCAGAAAATGGAAAGATCTCCCATGCTCTTGGATTAGGAGGATCAATATAGTAAAAATGGCAATTCTACCAAAAGCAATCTATAGATTCACTGCAATCCCCATCAAAATCCCAACAAAATTCTTCACAGATCTTGAGAGAACAATAATGAACTTTATATGGAAAAACAAAAAACCCAGGATAGCCAAAACAATCCTATACAATAAAAGTACTTCCGGAGGCATTACCATTCCTGACTTCAAACTCTATTACAGAGCTACAGTAATAAAAACAGCTTGGTACTGGCACAAAAACAGAGATGTTGACCAATGGAATTGAATCGAAGACCCAGATATTAATCCACAAACCTATGAACACCTGATTTTTGACAAAGGAGCTAAAATTATACAATGGAAGAAAGAAAGCATCTTTAACAAATGGTGCTGGCATAACTGGATGTCAACCTGTAGAAGAATGAAAATAGATCCTTATCTATCATCATGCACAAAATTCAAGTCCAAATGGATTAAAGACCTCAATATCAATCTGACCACATTGAACCTGATAGAAGAGAAAGTGGGAAGTACTCTACAACACATGGGCTCAGGAGACCACTTCCTACGTAGAACACCAGTAGCACAGATAATAGACACTCTTGAAAGTAGCATTCAATATTTTTAGGAAACCTTGTGCTTACATTGCTTGTTGTAGGACGGTTAGGCATTTCCCAATTTCATCTAGAAATAAAACTTCTGTTTTATTTATTATGCATGAATTACTTTGACCTAGTTAGCTATAGAAGAAATGACTTGCATGAAGCCGAAACTACAGCTCATAAGGACGTGGAGTAATGGCTTTTTCCTAATAACCTTTCCTCTACTTGAGCAAGCCTGTTGAACTCTTTGAGGAAAGCAGACAGCATTTATTTAGAAATTTCCTCTGAACTATAAGAAGGACCATTTAACAATGAGGTGAATGAAATACATCTAAGCTTTGGGTAGTTTTGATAAATTAAAAACCATAAACCCCAATGTGCATTGTACACTGAAAAGTTAAAAATGCCAGTATTCCATAAAAAGTGATTAAATTAAAAAGTTGATACTTCAGAGTTCTCATCATTCTGCATAATCTTCACAGCACCACATTATTGGAAAATATCTCAAGGAATTGTTTAGTGATGGGCATTGTTTTTGGTATATCCTTAATATAATCAATATGTTCAGCATATTTTGGGAAGCAGGAGACTATGTAGAAGACAGAATAAATTTTATCAAATGAAGCTGAGATGATAAGTTGCTTACTTCTTTCTGTGTCCACAAGCACAGAACCAAAGACTCAATTTGCATGCAATCTCATGATATCAACATTCATAAGAAATTTGGAAATGTAATATATTACCAATGAAATATTCCAGGAGAGAATTGTAATTGAGTTCTACTAAAGGTAGTAATATTCTGGTTCATCAGTTAATGTACACAAGTGAAAACCAGTTATTAAAAACAATTTTGAAGACAAAATGATGTAGAAATTAATCCATAGCCCCAAGTAAATAGCGCAGTAATGAAAAGCTGATCACTTTCAAAGTGCTATTCTAAATACTTAGTGAGTAATTTAAACTAACCTACAGAATTATAAAGGTACCTACAGGCATTATACTTAACAAATGTTCAGGAAAATTGTCTTTTTAATGATCTAGTGTATTTTTGTCTCCTTGTTGACAACACTTAATTAGAAAAATAGGAGAAAAAGTGACTGTGTGAATGAAATAAAAGAATGGTTTTATTTCATGATAATAGATCTATTCTCTCTTTTTAAATGCAGTAAAGACAATGAACTAGAGGACATTCATAAAGTGTGAATGTCTGGAAAATTGACATGCTTTATGATGAATAAAGCTTCTCAGAAATGAATGCATTAGAAATCTCTACTATATACCTTATAAGTGCGATGACCTTGTACACACACACATGCACACCCACACTCCCTATATAATCAAATCTACTGCTGTGTTACATCCAGAGATAATACCCGATTTAATTCTTAGTCTTTGTTGAGAGCACTTGTCTACACCCAGACTCAACCAATATGTATCTGTATGGTAAACACTTGGAGAGCATTTTGCCTTAAAACAATAGCAATAAATGTAAAAAAAAACCTTAAAATACTAAAATTGGAATGTGTTCAAAATAATGGTAGACACAGAAAATGAATTGGGAGACAGACTTGATTTTTTCCAAAGAAATTATGTCCACTAAAAATAATTGTTGAGAAGTAACAATGTCAAAGCTCACTTGCTTGTTCTTTGTCAGTGAGAAAATGAAGAAAAGGACAATAGGTGTAAAGAAACTGTGAGGACACTTAGCAACTGTGCTTCGAGCATCAAAGCAGCAATGCTCTGATCAAGTGTTCCTCTGTAATATAAAGTCAAAAATAAATAGATGAAATCACCCAAATGAAGAAAATCTCTGAAGGAAATTGTGAATTTTCAATGTGCCTGTGTGACATCCCTATTAAATAATATTTTCTGTGAGTAAAAACAACATGAAAAATGATCAAAGAAATTGCTTTGCTTCATTTTACATTTAAAGAACTTTATCTCTACATCACTTGAATGAATCACCAGTTGGCATTCATTGCAGTCATGTACGAGTGAGAACAGATGGATTATAAAAGGGTATGAAACATATCTACTGAGAAAACAAGCATGCGAAAAGTTAATGAAAGTCAAAGGAATAAAGTATACCTAGTAGATCGTGATGCAATTATAGCATAGAAGATGCCTCAGTTATAATGATTGGTCAAATAATAAATAATAATACTTACAATAACAATCAATAATAATACTTATATTTGTCAGTTTCTAAGCATCATGCTAAGCATTTTTTGGTACATTTGTCATACTTGATTGAACAAATAATAAGCAAAGAGTATACCTTATCAATTCTAAATTATGCTAAATTAATGAAGTAAGTAAGTTCAGTAAGATCCACTTGGTATTTTCTTTTACAAAGAAATGCTATATCAATTACCTTGGCCAACATTTCGAGAATTAGTTTATCTGTGTTAACACACAAATAATTGTTGAAAATCGTGCAAAGTCGTAAAATCTCAAGCTTGAAGAGATTTTCAAACTTTATAAATGACAGATATTTGCAAGATGAAAATGAAAACCATATATAACTAACTTCCTTGCTTACTTTATCTCAAGGTGCTTATACTTTTATGGCAAAGTACTGACTGTTGTTATTGAGCAGGTTCTAAGGTTTTGCTACTATTCTGAACCTTTTCATATTAAGTGCTATAATTTATGTTATAGAGATGATATGAACAGACCCATTGAACAACTTGCTACATCTGAATAGTAAATGAACAGCAAGGTTGGCTATTCACTTTTGTATGTTTGTATTCAAATTGTGCAGATGTAATCTGCAGATAATAACACAAAAATATTTTCATAGATGCCTATTCTGGATTTTAATATGCTTATTTTAATGTAACTCCAAAACCTGTTTCTCTAGGAAGTTAAAGAAGGAAACAATACCTTCTTTAATGTTGCAAATATTAATTTGTAACAAGAAGAAAAATCAAATACAAATCCTAATCAGGATTACAAAGGTGTAGCTATGTTTTTAATAGTCATCCCATTGAAGTAATAACCTAAAATTAGTCCATGAGAAAATAAGCTTTAATAATTTTTACATTTTTTAGAAACTTTTAATTTATTTTACATACCAACCAATTTTCCCTCCCCCCTTTCCTCCATTACTCTTCCTTCCCCTCTGTTCTACCCACCCCCATCCAATCCACTCTTCAGTAAGGCTAAGGCCTCCCATCAGAAGTCAACAAAGCCTGGGATATCAAGTTGAGACAGGACCAAGCTCCTCTTCCCCTGCATCAAGGCTGAGCAAGGTATCCCACCATAGGGAGTGAGTTCCAAGACCTAACTCAATATCCAGGGACAGATCCTAATTACATTGGTAGAGGCCCCACAAACAGCTCAAGCTACCAAACTGCCACCCACATGGAGAGGGCCTATGTTGGTCCCATGCCGGATCCCCAGCTGTCAGTCTAGAGTTCATGAGCTACCAGGAACTCAGCGAGCTGTCTCTGTGGGTTAGCCAGTCAAAATCTTGAGCACCTTGTTTATATAATTCCTCCTCCCTCCCTTTGCCTGGACTCCTTTTGATCTTTTTAAAGTATCTGGATTGTTTCTGGGTCTTTCTCTTGAAGCTTAGCTTTTCCACACTCTCCAATTTATTATTAAAAATTAACCAAGTCTATTAATTTAAAAGTGTGTAATTATTAATAAATGAGTTAGCAAATTTAATAGAAAAATGAATTCAGCTCACCTATTAATTATCCCACACATATAAAATAAGAATATTTTTTATTTAGGAAAATATATTCAATTTGGTCCTAATAGGAGGTGGATACTGATGAAATTAACTACCCTTAGTAATTTCTATTTGGAAACATAACCTAGCTATCTTTTCTAGAAATTCTATAACTTCCCTCCTTGTGATATTTAAGTATAAATATTCATTTATTCTTCACTGACTAAGCTTATATCCTGTTTTAAGTTCAGTCTGTGATGAACCGTGTATGTATATCACATATATATGGTATATCACATATATCAATATGATATATGATATATATGTCATACGTACACACATACAACACAAAGATGAAAAAGACTCATTATTTATTACATTCTGGTTTTACTCCAAATTAAGACCATTCCAGAAGCCTTTCAGCTTGCCAGTGATCACACTCACTGCTATGGCTGTTTTCTGATCAAACTGATAATTTATATATCTGTATGTAGCATAGTATGTTATATGAATACATTGTGAGTTGGGTTTTGCAAATTTGAAACATTATATAGAAAGCCATTCATATAGTTGAAAGGTGACCATTTTTGCTCTAAGCTTATCATTGATCCACAAGGTTGAAGTTGTAAAATGAGTAAAAGATAAGGTTGCATATCACTCATTCAACGTAAAGTATCCCCACCACAGTAAAAGGTTATGGGTAAGACCCACTGACACTTAATGATCATTAGACCAATGACTTCATTTATTAGAATTCCACTGTACAATCAGATCAGTATGTTGACCTGATTTAGAATTTATCAGAATTCCAGAGTACAATCAGTTACAGTTGCCTCTTCTATTTTCTCTACCATAGATATAAAAGGTTGAGACAATGATGCTCCAAAAAGAGTGTAGTACATCCAACCTTCTAATGCAGTTGTACCTATGAATGGAGGTATATTCTTTCATAATCAGAAAGGTACATAGTTATGAACATTTCCTTATATTCAAATGAAATATCAAATCCATGTCAGTGAATAAATAAGCTTTAGAATAATCAGTTTATCACAATTATAATACTTATGAGTTTAATGTCATTGATGCCTAAGAAAGCCATAACTTCTTGTTGTTCGTGTACTGTGGTGGTCCATACATTATACTGCTACTTGTGACCTACCGAAATAGATTGCACAGATTTAGCATGGGGAGGCAATGTTTTCTTTGGCTTTGTGTGCATGTGGCAGATATTGTACAGAAAGTTTCCAGTGGTGGAAAGCTATATTTTAGTTCATGGATTCAGCAATTTAGTCCATAGTCACTTGGCTTTATTATTTATAGGTTGTGGTAAAACAGAACAAGATGAAGAGGGACAGTATGGAAAGAAGCATGACACAGATACTCAATTCATCCAGCTATGCCCCTAATAAAATTTCCCCACTTTAAAATATTCTATACAGATTGAGAATTCATCAATGTACTTAAGCATTAATTAGTTCAGTGACCTTGTTGTAATCTAATGACTTCTTAAAATTCATTCACATTTATATGGGTGCTATAGCAATCTACAGATGCCTCAGTGTAATAAAACTTGTAAGATTAAACATAATGAGGAAAAATAAAAAATAAATACTGAAGCAAACTCAAATTGCTATAACTCAGTTTTTCTTCTTATTTCATATCTAATGCACAAGTTTAAACATACAATTGGAAAATTTTGACCCCCAGCATGTAGGGAGATATACTATTGGGGTACTTTGAAAGAATTTCATTATTAAAATTTTTGTGATCTTCAAATATATCAGGCAAGTATGATCACCTATTAAGGAATAAGTATAAGCAACCCTTAAATTCTAGTTATACAATGAACATGGAAGCTTTTTCATGTTCATTGTATAGTTTAGAGTATCTTTTGGAGAAAGAAATTCCATTTTGCAATTACACAAATCCTCACATATGACTTACAGAGAGTAAAGGAGAGGAGGAGGAAGGGGGGGGGAAGTATGTGTGTCAAGACTCAGCAGCAAAAGACCAGGAGGAATAGGAGGGGTAGGAGGGTTGGGCAGAATGGTCTGCAACTGTTAGAATGAACTTCTTTTCCATTGCAGTTGCTAAAATGCAGCAACTTCTGTGAGGAAAATCCAAAACCGTAGTACAGGCAGGATCCCAGGAGGAAAGAGAGAATAAAGTGATGGATTGGTTGCCCAAATAACAGTTGTTTTTCTAATAAACCTCAGATAGTTGTCTCCTTAAATTTCAATGATATATGTCAGACTCACCCCCAAATCCCATGAAAGTAATTTTCTTTAAGGAAATTTTATGAGAACTCAAAAAGAACATCTCAGGTTATTCTCCAAAACAATCCATTCAATTAGATCAGGGTTTGTGCTGTAATTATTTCAGTTATTCATTCCTGTTGCTTGTAGAATGCAACTTTTTAAATAACATCAGCTCGAATACCATGCATGTTAGTATTTCACACAAGCCTCTTAGAGGCCATATTGCTCTACATTATATCTATTTCAAATGCTAGGAACTATACAGCATTCTCAAAACATACCGAAAAGTAATTGGTTGAGTATGTCCATTCAACTTGGTTCTCTCTGCACACTTACAACTATCAGACACAAGTATTAAAACTATCCAGGAGAACAGTTACGTTTATGATTGCCTGGCACTGACATTTTTTTCAGTTGTGCTGTGAAACCATGCTGATAGAAAGGGAAACAGAGGTTACAACAGGGCAATCTTATTTTACACTAGCTAGGAGTTGTGTATTTTTACTTTTGATCCCTAAAAGCTAGTCAGATTTTCCTAGATGTGGATGAAATAAATTCAATCCCTTGCCACATGGTGAGTTTATCTGAGTATATCTGAAATGGTTCACCCATTGAATTTCATGAGGGAAATTAATGAAGACAGAATGGAGGAGCCCTTGAGGAATGCAGAACTTTATGGATAATTATGCAAGAAAAGATCCATAATAAACAAATTTAAACTGTCAAAGAATGTCATCAAATCCAACTAAAAAAAATTCCCTAAAAGCATGCATAAGTTTTGCATAGGTCATCATAAATTCTCATTACAAATTTTATCTCAATTCAATATTCCAAATGTGAGCAAACCTAGTAAATCTTTTTTTTTTTTTTTGGCATTCAAGACATTTAAAAATTGCTACTGCTGAAATATCTAATGTTGCTCTTAATACCCAAAAATCTTATTAAGAATGCTTACAAACCCATGCTAGATTAGTATTTGAGTTATAATCATTTAGACTAAATTTGTAATGAAATTCTGCATTCTGAATCAGAAATAATTCTTCACAAATGATAACCTACATATTGCAAGACAAACAGGAAATATTAATGGACACTTGTAAAGCAAAATAATGCTGCAATATAGAATTCAGTTGATAAATATCAGAAAGAATTTATATCATGACACCTTGGCATAAACAGAGTGCTAGCATGTGTGATTGTCCAGAATATACTTGTAAGAATTGATGTGCTCACACTCATATTTAAATTTAGTGATTCATTGTATTAAATACATCATGAAATGAATATATTATAAACACACCATAGTAAAAATGTTAAAAGTGTAGCATTCAATTTTGTGAGAAGATAATCATTAGGCATATCATAAAATTATTTCGGGATGGCCTTTTAAAAATCTCTTTGTAGTTGATCTTCACTCAAATTATTATTATTTTTCTTTATTGACTTAAGGCACTTTCTATGAGTTTGAAAGGATTTCATTGGCAATGCTTCTTTTTGAATAATTCAATGTGTGAAAATGATTAATTTTTTAAACATGTATTGTGCTAATAAATCGTAGCCTTTTTTTACCCATCTCTCTTTTTCTCACTCTTTTATTTGGCTTAAATGATTCCATTTCTATTACAAATATTCTCTTTTTTTCTACTTACACCTCAGTTCTAGTAACACTAACACCAATTTAAAGAAACACCATTGTTTGATGCTATTTCTATGTAAAACCTTAGTGGAGGAATGCTCTTTTTACATAGCTATTTTACATAGAGTGAACCTATGAAAAGTTTTTTTTATATACAGTATGAGCATTAGATATTTTTGTAAGAACCAAGATATTTTTTGGGGGGGAATATACCTAAGAGATGTCCTATCATACTACAAAAGTATTTGTTCACTCTCTCCATACCTCTTCAATATAGTGCTTGAAGTTCTAGCAATAGCAATAAGACAACATAGGGGATCAAGGGGATTCGAATTGGAAAGGAAGAAGTTAAGCTTTCGTTATTTGCAGATGATATGAAAGTATACATAAGCGACCCCAAAAACTCTACCAAAGAACTCCTACAGCTGATAAATACCTTTAGTGATGTGGCAGGATACAAGATCAACTCCAAAAAATCAGTTACTAAATAACAACCACACATTTGATTTGAAAGTATTACTTATTTATCAATAACACTCATCTAACTGCAAAGCCTCAATTGGAATTAACAGTAAGGATTGTTGTCCTGTTCAGAAAGACAATTCTGTACTTATGAGTTCAAGTTTATTTCTGAACATTCATGGTGCTGAAAGATACCTAAAATGTTACTGGAGTAAAAAAGTAATCGTCTATATTATCCAGCTATAAATCCTCTTCCTATATCAGCAATCTGTCTGAAAGACATACTGATATATTAGTGGCAGAAACTTTACAGGACTAACTGAAATTTTTTGATGGCATTTAAAACCCACATCATGAGAAGAAGACCATATCTGACAGAGCAAAAGTAGTAAAGAATTTGAGACTAGGTAGGTCATGGTTCCCAGGGGTGGGGAGATTTATGATGTGTGATTTCCCTTTGTATGCTGTGATTGTCATTAATGAATAAAGAAACTGCTTTGGACCTATTGCAGAGCAGAATTTAGCTTGGCAGGGAAGACATAACTGAATGCTGCAAGAAAGAAGGGTGGAATCCGAGAGTAGTCATGGAGCCCCTGGAGAGAGATGCTGGGAACTTTAACCAGTAGGCCACAGACAAATTATGATATACAGATTAATAGAAATGGGTTAAATTAATATAAGAGTTAGCCAATAAGAAGCTAGAGCTAATGAGCCAAGCAGTGTTTTAATTAATACAGTTTTTGTGCAATTATTTCAGGGCTAAGCTAGCCATGTGGCTGGGAACCAACAAGCAGCCTACTCCAATAGATTTACTGTTATTATTATGCTATAGGATTATAGCAATAAAATACTACTAATGATATATCACTACATCCATAGATGCATGTATTGCTCAACTCTCATTAGAGACGTTTTTCCCTGTGGTAGATGAAGATTGGCAACTGGACAATTTAAAGACTTTGGAGCACTCTCACACGGATGAGAAATCTTTACCAAATTCTTCCCTCCGGCATCAATGTGAGAAAGGTGACAGAAATATTATAGAAGCCAAAGATGGTGGATAACCCAAAGCTGTCTTCAAAATACAACAGTGCTGATTCACATATGAAATACAGAAACTGTGACTGCATGAACAAGAGATTCATAAGTTAAAACCAAACCTTTTATTTTTACCATGTTCAGGGATTTTTTTAAGATGCAAAGTCCCATCTTATGTTGCTCCTCGTACTTAAAGTATTTTGGCAAATAAACCAATGGATTCCTATATATTACTTAAATATATTACTATATAATAAAAGATGTGTTATTTGAAATGTATTGCTGGATCATAAAAAAACATGCTTTTTTTGTCCCAAATTCCTTAAAGATGTTGTCTTCAACTTGCAGAACACAACTTGTTCTTCCTCAAAGTCTTCTATTTTATTTACTTTCACTTTTAAATCTCATTTAAAAACAAATATTCATATCCATGATTTTTCTCAAAGGATCAAATGCTATTTGTATATTTCCAAAAGTCGGTATGCACTGGTTCATTATAGCTTTGATAATGCACAAGAATTTATATATTCCATGAGTATTTATTGATAGTTCTTTATCTCCATTCATTGAAAAAAGTAGCTGGATTTAGAACCAGTCAAGGTTTTCTAACAAAAATATCAAATTGTCCAAGAAAACCTGAAGATCTACTATTCCTTCTCTAAATAATATAAAATTTTCTAAGTAGAGAGACTCTGAGCTACAGGTCTGACTGCATTATAATTTCACTAAAACAAAGTAATTTAACTTATGAAACAATTTTGATTTTAACTTTCTCCAGTGTTTTCTTCTTTCCTTTTTTGTTTCAGTGTTAATGTGCCAGAGGCAATTCTGGAACCACTTGTTCAGAATCAAACAAGCTAAAAGAGCATTCCAGAATTCTTTCCTTTGAACAGATGGCAGTTGCTCACATGAAAAATACATGTTATGTAAAAAAATCAATTAAAGTCAATAAAATACATTTAGTTGGATGATAGAAACTTGGAGAAAACATTTATTTATTTAGTGATTATTTAAAAATAGCAATTTAGATTTCTGGGTTTAATTGTGATATTTTCAGTGTTACATTTTACAATGGTCTATAATTACTTATTTTTCTTTTATGAAATATTAGTATGGTATTATAATTATCGACACACATTTAATAAGTATCAAATATTATTCATTAGAATTTCTATAGTATAGTTACTTCTAATCAGTATTAATTACAAAGTTTATATTGAGAGAGCAGATTTTAAGAGTTTTGAAATTTAATTCTCAAAAGAGCAGTTTAATAACTGTATATACTTTATTATGTGAATAATTACTTCAATTAATATCTATTATTTATTATATCTAAAATAATATAGCCACTGGCAAAGAATGGGGGTATTATATATCTCTGAAGGCTTTATGAATAAGTGTCTCTCTGCTCTGGCTACAACACATAGGTTTTAGGGTCTTGTTTTCCTCTTACATATAATAAATAGATTATATTTAATTATGTAATCAAACAAAATCCAGGATTCTATGGTTGGCTTTCCAGTTCAAATAAATTATAGTATATTTTTACCTCGATGGTTATCAAAGAAAAAAATTAAAGCATCTTAAAACACAAATATCTTAGAAAAAAGGCAAGTAATCATGAGTGTTATTTCCCAATTTGCACAATTTTGTTGCTGAGATATTGTTTCCATGGTACCTATTCTGACAAAGTCTCCCAGAAAAAAAATGAGGTCTATGCTACCTTTATTTGCTCTGACGATATCAGTTGTTAACAGTTTTGTATTTCTTTTCAAAACAAAGATTGAAACAAGAACTGAGCTTGAACTAAAGTAAACTCATTCGTGTCCCTGCACTTAATTCTTGCTCATTATCACTCAAAAGAATAATTTTCTTCTTTTTTAAGATGTGAGAGTCACTAAGTGATACTGCACCATTTTTGTGGAGACCATTAAAAATATTCTTTGCAAGGAAGTAAAAGCCAACAAAAATCAACACTTTGTCTACTTGAAAAGGCTACATTTTATCTTCCTGCATAGCACCACTTTAAAAATGATCATTTATATCACAAGTCATACAAATTATATCACACAAATTATCTTACAATGATGTGTATATTTTATATTTAAAATGTGTATCACTGAAAATATTCTCTACTGACATGTAGTTCTTTGTGATATGGATGGTACATATATATTCAATTAATTCAATCAAAGTCTTACTTCTTAAACAGGCAATAATACTTATAGGTGTAACATGAAGGGGCTGGCTTGTTTGTTTGTTGTTTTCTGTCCTGCCCAGTACCCCACAACTGTTTAGCCCCAAAGAAAATCACACATAGGTCTCCATAAATTATAAGCTGATTAGTCCATTAACTCTAGCCTCTCACTCGCTGACTCTCACATCTTGATTAACCCATTTTTCTGATCTATTTCAGCCATGAGGCTCAGTACCTTTTTTCAATGGGACAGCTCACATCCTGCTGCTTAGGTGGTTTGGGCAGGAGAGGGAGGAATCAACTTCCTCCTTCCCAGAATTCTTCTGTTCTCATTACATTATTTCTACTTCTTGTCTGGTTTTCCCGCCTATGTTTCCTGCCTGGCCAATCAGCGTTCATTTATAACATGATTGACAGAATACAGACAATTCTCCCGCACCATATAGGAATACCTTGTTTTGTTTGGTTCTAAATTATGTTGCTAGACTTTTTATTAGATCTGATAATATTGAATATATTTCTCCATGCCTCCATGAAACATACAATTGTTGGTATAGAAGAGATGAATCAACAATTTAGAACACTTGTTGTTCTTGCATAGAACTTGGGTGTGATTCCCAGCATCCATAAAATAGCTCAAGACCATCTGTAATCCAGGGGATTGGATGCGTACCTCTGGATTCCATGGGCACATGGCATGCATATGGTACATATACATTTAATGCACAGGCAAAACTTCCAACAACATGAAACAAAATAAAAATCAACTGCTGACTCTTTCTCATCTGCTATTTTGATATAATTAGAAAAAATAGTGAATATTGTGCTTTTATGATGACTGAGTATTTATTTTCTGATTCATGCTTTTTACAAAAATTTCACAATTTTATAACTTTGGTACACTGACAGTAAACAGAAAAGAAAATAATTTGTTTTAATATAATATTCAGCCATTAAACAATACTTAAAATTATAATTTGTTTTACATTAATATTGTGAATTATATTTAGAACACTGAGATGTTGTAGTGTGTTGTTGGTTGTTTTATTACTCTTTATTCTTTTGACTCTTTCTTTTTCAGAGGCTCACTGCCCAGCTCTCAAATAATCACACAGAATCTTATTATTACTTGGTAAAGCTTGGCCTTAGGTTTATGTATATCTAGCCAGTTTTTCTTAAATTATCCCTTCTATTTTTTGTGTCTGAGTTTTTACCTTTTTCTCTGTATCGCTTTCTTTACGTTTTCCTCTATGGTTTGTGGTGTAGCTGGGTGTCTGACCCTTGAGTCCTCCTTTCCTTGTTTTCTTGCTTCTTCCACTCTCTCTGTCTGCCAGCCCAACCTGTTCTTTCCGCTGCCTTGCTCTTGGTCATGCAGCTCTTTATTAGGGCATTCAGGGGTTTAGGCAGGCAGAGAATTACAGCTTCATATAGTTAAGCAAACATATCATAAAAAATGCAACACATCTTTGCACCATTAAAACAAATGTCCCACAATAATAAACAAGTGTAACACATCTTAAAATAATATTCCACAACAATAGTTATCCTGTGAGTTTGGACTTATATTTCCTCTCTCCATGGACTCGCTTTGTGATGCGCCAGGAGAGCTCCAGACTTCCCACACAATGGGAAGCACTGCAGCAGTGAGTGACATCGGTGTGTATTTTAAAGCATTCAATGTTCATTTGATGAAGGTATTTTACTTTATTTTATGCCTCCTTAAAGCTAACAAATCACCCATGAATAACAAAATGACTTTGCTTTTATGTCGTTAGTATATGCATCAAGCCACATATCCAGCCCTTAAGGATGTGTTTACGTCTTGCTGTTTAATGCATTAACCACCTCTCACAATTCCTTGTGTTTATATCGCAGTGCCTACACTTAGTATTTGTGTCTGTTTCTTCTACCATTCAAATCACAAGGCACTGTTGTGTCTAGATGCTTCCAAGATGCTCACTTTTTGGCTTCATTGTTTAATTTGATCTCTAATTTTAACATAACTCTAATGTCCTATAAGTGAATGTCAATGCTTAAAGATTTGGAAGACTCTAAAAGCAATGGCAAATAAACGCTCCAGATTTCTCAGACAGGGAAGCAATTAAAAAAAAATGCACCAAACAAATGTCTCTTGTCGATGTAATCACCTACTTGGCTGCAAGAAAAGTCCTGGCTCTTTGAAGTCATTCACTTGCCCTTGTAACGAATCCTGTATTCAAATGCTTCTCCAGTGAGGATTGGTCTCACAGTTTAGTTTAAAAATACACTCAGCAGACCTCAGACTATCTCACCTGTGTGTGTTTTCCAGCTCCAGAGAGTGAGCTAGAGTAGGAAATTTCAATAAAGTTTCAGTACAGAATAGCTGTAGGCTTTACAAATACCCATGATTCTTGGATTGTGTTCAATAGAGTAAACGGATTTTCTTTGATCTGTTTTGTGAAACTGTGAGGAAATTTCTGTTCCAATAATGAATAAAACGTGTTTTCTCACAGCTTTACAAGTCTGCGAGATCCAAACCACTGTTACTTACTTTGGCACAGAGTGTCTTCCATATGTCCTGAGAATACAGGATTTGCTTTACAGTTTAATTTACAATTCAACACTGAAGAGTATACCTGTCATACTAAGGCCACCCACAAAGGGAATTTGCAATGCTTCTACCCCGCAGACTAAAAACATCTAAATCTCTATCTGCAATCCAAAAATTGCTAGTTCTTAATCAAATTATAATAACAGAACCTTAGTTCACAGCTGTAATCCCACCATGCATAAGGCTGAGGTTAAAGAAACATTACCTATGAATTGGAGAGTCACCTGGGTTACGTACTGAGTACATTATTGCCAGATAATAATGAATCGCCAGACTTTGCGGCAGAAAGAATAAAAGAATTTACACTGAATTACAAGTTAAAGAACTTCCCCTTCAGTACTCTCTTTCAGTAACACCAGGGGAAACTATTCATTTTTGTAGAGTGGTAGAGACACAGTTTTACTGCCTACACTTTACAATCTCTTGTCCTTCCTACTGCAGGATGGTAGGCACGCTCAGCTTCCATGCAACCTTATGTAAATATGAAAGAATTCAAGATGAATGAGTTTAACAGAGCTACTTAAGAAACATAAAAAAGAGGCAAAGGAAGGTTGGCAAATATAGTAAAGAGAAATTGTGATTTATTGCCTGGCCTCCTGATATCACTTCAATTCTACTGTTACCCTCTGTTTGACACTGGAAGATGTTTTCTGAAGCCACAGGGTGATATTATTAAACTCCTCAGCTCTCTCACACCAGCACTTACTAGGAAACTAGAAGGATTTTATGCATTTGCTTTTGAGTTGTTAAGTCCAAAAAACTATAATACACTTGTTTAATTCTTTGTAGGATAAAGACTTCAGTAAGGGTACAAAGAAAAGCTTATTTATAGTTTGGATACTACCAGACACTTGACAAAACAGAGAACAGATACTCATGTACAGAAAAAGGAAAAGTGTCCTGTCTCAGATCATTCTTCCAATAAGGAAACACATTGAATAAAAAAAAATCAGTAACAATCTTTGTTTAAAATCATATCTGATACCTTTCTATATGTGTTCTATTCTGAAGCTGGTTTCTGTGGAATACTGTATGTATTTTCTTGGATTGGTGAAATGTATGTATTTAAATTTTAATACTATTTCTGTCATATATTTGACTCAGGAGTCTGTTCCCTAAAACTTTAGAGACATCTCTTTTCATGTTGTTGCCTAGTTTCTGTGACAGTATAAGAAAGGAGCTTTTAAAGGCACTTAGTCCCATGCTAGAATTCTGTCTTCTTTTTAGGCTTTGATGAGTTTGTTTCGTTTTGAGATAAAACAAATTAGCTAACAGAAACATGTGTCCCAGTGAGCAGAGACCTCTCTGGATGGTTGGGACCACTGGAACTGTCAATTTCATTTACATAACAACTAGTAAGTTTCCATCTTGAAAGATCCTCTATACTTTGTTGTAAATGCTTGCCTAGATATAAAGGTAAGTTTCTTCCTTGCTTTTCTTTCTTGGCAGAGTGGTTGCAAGAGCAACATATCCTGATTTAAGGCTCATTAAATTACCAATTCTTTTTCTACTATTTTGGAGAATATGGTGTGGGTTTGGGTGTATATCCTTTAAAAAATCCTGACACATCAGTTTTAGAATTTGAGAGTGAAGACATTTTAAACAATGTATTCCTGCTAAGTTATCCAGCATGTTTTACCTTGCTACAGAATCCTGGTAAAGGTTTGTACATGCTAAGATAAAAATTTTCACTTAAAAGAGTTGAGAAAAAAAGTTTAAAAATCATGATTCCATTCCCGTAGACTTTTTAAACCTATTGTCTACATAGAACCTACTTCCTTGTGTTTCAGAGAATAAGATAAAGTAAACAATATATAATTCTTATATTCTGGAGGTTCATAAACATAATAGCTTTAAAATATACATTTAGGTAAATTCAATACTAATGCTTCCGAAACATACCATGGATACATGTCTATGGGTTTCCTTAAGTTTTTATCCATTCCCAAACTTGTGAACTTACTCCAAATAAATGCTTACATAAAAGATAATGAAACTTAAATCAATAAGTTGCAATAATACCTTACAATTTCTTTCATATATCAATTTGAAATGCCTTTAGGCATCTATTGGATATTAAATAAGCCTTGTTTGTTTTGGTTCTTCTATGTAAGTCAACAATATAATTTCAGTGGTTGTCAGAAATATTTGCCAAAGTGTAAATTTTTCTAGCCTGATACATGAATAACTTTAGGCTTACTATGAGCCATTTTATGTGGTATTTGTTCTGTCATCTTTCAACACTTCTTATGGTGCTCTGCCTATAATATAGTTGGTGTTTCTACCTGTTGTGTAAAAGATCGCAATAGGAGAATAATAGACTTTTGACTAAGAGTTTTCATGAATTTTACTATGAAATGGATCTTGATTCCTGGTGACATGAGAAAAGGAACTCCAATCAATTACCGTTTGTCCTGAGCTCTGTGTCTGCTGCAATAGTGCAGGAATAGGAATGGCTTAGATTCATCGCAAAATAATCCTGGTACTGTAGTTTTAACATTTTCTTTACATCTTAACTCAAGATGCCCAGGAATGGAAAACAAAAATGGCTAAGAAAGAGAGGTACTTTACAGGGTGGGGGACAGGGAGAATAATACAATTTGGAAAAACATTCTAACATCTAAATGTACAACTATCTGAAAATCAATTTGACAGCTTGACAGTTTTTATGTGTTTATCAAGTCCAGTTAAGATTAGAAGAAATGTTATGGGAAATTGTGTAAGCGTAGGAAATGAAGTGGTGTCTTCCAGAGAAGGCACCTTGCTCTAGTCAGTTATCAGAAGAAGCAATAAATGGAACAAGCTTCAT
Source organism: Chionomys nivalis (assembly GCF_950005125.1). Classification (NCBI taxonomy): domain Eukaryota; kingdom Metazoa; phylum Chordata; class Mammalia; order Rodentia; family Cricetidae; genus Chionomys; species Chionomys nivalis. Next base: position 17,296,290 of record NC_080100.1, on the reverse strand, counting down.
TCTCAGGATCAGCTGATAGACAGACCATGGTTCGTCACCTTTTTTTTTTTTTTTTTTTAACTTCTTACGATCAATGGCAAACAAACTTTTGAGATTGGTTGAAAGTACAGATGCAGTGAAAAATATGGTTGAAAAGGGAAGCAGATAATAAGAGTTGAACAATTGTAAAGATTTCATTAGTGGTACAAAAGCATTCTCTAAATACAGGCAATTTAGGGATTCAGAGTAAGTCCTGAATGCATTAAAAATACATGACAATCCAACTGTGTTTTATTAACACCATTTGCTCCAAAATACAGTGCTTTTACCACAGTAAAATATATCCTTTATATTGGCACTAAACCATCTTCAGGAAGTAACCTATATGGTTCTCAACACTTGTAAAACAGCAAAACAGTGAAGTATCAAAACCAGATTGTAGTAGGAGCTGCGGACAGGCCTGCTTTTCGTCCTGCCCGGCTCCCACACGGCTAGCTTTACACCCGAAATAACAACACACAAACTGTATTCATATAAACACTGCATGGCCCATTAGTTCTAGCCTCTTAATGGCTAATTCTCACATCTTGCCTAACCCATATTTAGTAATCTGTGTAGCACCAGTCTTACTGGGAAAGATTCAGCATGTCTGACAGGGCGGCTTGCTTCATCACATCTGCCCTGTAGAGGAGGGGCATGGCGTCTGCCTCACTTCCTTTTCATCCCAGCATTCTGTTCTGTTTACTCCACCCACCTATGTTCTAACCTATCAGGCCAAGCAGTTTCTTTATTAATTAACCAATGAAATCAACAGATTGATATATGACACTCCCATATCACCAGATTTCTGAGAAATATTTAACTTTGGCAAAAATGTTCCATATGGCAAGTTTAAACTTATGGGCTTTATACATAGGACAACAAAATAAAAGGCAACATATTGAATAATGACAGCTATTAATAGCACTAATTTTTAATAGTATTTAATTTGCACCAATACAGAACTTATTTTAAAATACAGTTTTATTGAGTATATGCACTATAAGAAAACAACAACAAAATGATTTAAATAAACAATGTGCCTCCTAAAAATATAAATTTATTACATAATTAAAGATAAAAGGGAAAAACTGCACTGTTTGTGGGGCACATTATTATTTTCATACAAAAACATGATAGGCAATTACCCAATGTAGTATTTTAATGAGGGAACAAAATATGTAATTATCTAATCATGGTAATTAGTGTATCATCTTAAACACCTATTATATATATTGTAAACAGTAAAATTCCTCTCTTCTAGATATTTTAAATGTAGATATAAAATTTAAAGTTACATATTGTTATTTTGAATTAATTTTAATATTTTTGTATATATACGCTTATGTGTATCTCTGGATATCTGTAAATGGCATCAGGTACCGGAAGATGCCAAAGAGACATGTTGAATTCCCTGAAATTGTAGATGTAGGCACTTTTGAGCTTTCTAGTGAAGGTTTTGTGAGGTATTTTCTAGATGAAGTTCACTGGGTGTGATCAAAGGCTGAACTGAATTTAAAAGGAATTTGTGAACGGACTACCTGTACTCAACACTCTGTCCTCTTACAGAGTATAGAGAAGGAGCAGGTGCAGCTAAACCAAGTTCTATAAATGACTGCTAGGCTATGACAATCACTAGCTCCAAATTGTGAGTCATAGTAAAACTATCTTTTCTGAAGTCATTTATACTGGGTATTTTGTTCTAGTCAATCTTAAGTAACTAAGAAAAATGATATCACTCTAATACAAAAACTATCAAGCTTTTATTTTCTGAACTTAGAATTAATAAGACAAGCAGTTTGTGATGCCTTTAAGCCAACAGCATTTAAACTTGCTGAAATCTATTTGCATGAGTATGATACTGCATAACATAAAAAAAAAGAGAGAGAGAGGAGCCAAGGAAACAATAAGGGACCAATGAGCTAATCATGATACCTTCCCAATAGAAAGAAATGCAGCACAAATGGACTTACACTTGCTTTTCACAAAGCAGTGGAATTAGATTTTATTTCTATGAAGGTTACCCATATTGTATACAATTAAAGCTATTGATATCAAAATGTTGTTTCCACAATCCCTCATCACCTGTAAATGCCTTTTTGACTTCATTTATGAGGATATGATCATTTATCACAACAGTCTACAGAAATTCAGTAAATGAGAGGGGAGTGCATTTTTGAATGTTGTCGAAGGGGCAGGGCTGAGAAGCACTGTTGACCCAGTGAAGCGCTGTTGACCAAAATCTTCTATCTTCTACTTCCATAGTATCTGCATTTGCAAAGAAGGCTTAATACCTTCATTCCTTACACTTGCAAATATAGATAATATCTTCACAGAATAGGGTGTTATTAACCCAGTCCTCACTCTGACCTCCACACATGAGATAATTAACCAGGAGAAACTCAAAAGGCATAATTGTGCTTGCAAGTAAATATAATGAATAGTATGTATTTTAATTAACTCTTATCCACATTGGACATTAAACAATCTAATGTAATACATATTGTACAGACTTATTATATTTGCTAAAATATTGCATTATACAATATCCCATGACTATTCTAAATGTGTAAACAAACAGAAAAAAACCACTTTATACAATTTTGGTGAAAATGTTTTGGAATAAAAATAATCTGATTTCCCCCATTCTTCCTTTCTTCCTCCCTCATTTCCTTTCTTCCCCACCAATCCCCCTTTCCCTCACCCCCATTCTCTCTTTTTGTCTCTTATCTATTTCCTAACATCTTTCTCTTTCTGTCTCAAGCTAGCCTATACATCACAGCCTTCCTCATTATGACTGCATACAGGTTTGTGCCACATTTAAATTTGAAAATGAATTTAAATGAGATAGAATTGTATTTATGTATCACAAAAATACAGCATATTGAAATGTTAATAAATACACATTGGGTTTAATTTGAAAGAAGTCCATGATTTTCATAAGTTCTGTCCATTTGTGAAAAGCAGTTTGATCTACTGACTGAGATTGTCCAAAACAAATATGCACAGTTTAAAAAAGAATTAAATATATAACAGACATAGCATAGTAAGATGTGCTGATTAGGAAAATACAGTAGCAGAAATAAAGCAAGAGATGCAGTGTGGAGCTGAGGGAAAGGCACAGATAAACCTCTATCAGAATTTTTTTATCAATGAAGAAGAAAATAAGAGGAAAGAAAAAATTGCAATGTTATATTTTCCCCAATATTTACATTGCTGTTACAATATGTACACAATATTACATATATGTATTACCATATATAAATATAATTGTATACTGTATATGTACTATATAAAAATTACTTTAATTAGAAGAAGAAAGTTTCAAGTTTGTATCTTATTGGTCTTGGTAGAGTAAGTATTGTTTGAGCAAGTAACAGATGGTAAATGTATATATTTTTTGTTTTCCATTTTGAATACTTATTCTACTCTTGCTCTTGAGCCAAGAAGCATATAATAGCATATAATTTCAGATATATTAAACTTTTGCCACAATAAGTCAGAATCCATGTGTTGAAGACAGAATGGTGACAAGAATCTGAACAATATATGCAAATTCACTTAAGATTAAAGCCATTAGGTCATAACTTATTTTCTACCCATTCTTCCTTATGTAACTCCATTTCTGATCATACTTATGTATAGAAACTCACTAGAACATATATATATATATATTTGGTCTTCCATTTTGAATACTTACATCATATAAAACCTGTAATTACTATATGTGTGCTTTCCCTTATTTCTCTTTCTTATACACGGCCCAGTAACCCAGATATTTCCACAGTTCACACACAGTTGTTGCCCCCACTCAAACCTCTGTTCACCCACAGCTTTCAAATCCTGGCTGTGCTGTTCCTGTATGATTCCTTAATTCATACATACCTCCAACCATCATCCAGTTACAATGTAGGATGAGGTCACTCGGTTATCTTTTATATAGTAGTCAGACCTATGCTACATGCACTAATCCACAGCCTTAGTGACTGGGTAATTAAAGGAACTCTAGGGAGACTTTTTAGAAAACTCTTTATCTAAAGATACTTCCAACCTGGATCTCAGGCATAAAAAGAATGGTAGCACATCTCCTGAGAAGAAAGCTAATTTGAAAATATCTCAGACAAATGAATTATATACTCTTAATACTCTTAATAGTTACATGAATTGCATTTATGGAGTAATATTTGGTATCAGTGCCCTTTTGGTTGAATTAGAAGTGAATTTTTGAAAAATATATTTTATTTTATAGACAATTTAAAAATATTTAAAAGAATGAATCCAATTGTTCTGACTGTCTTTTGACCAAGGGTTCACTTCTCAGTAATGTAGTGCTAAGGAAATAGGAGGACTCATTCATACTTTAAGGACATAATATTCTTTTCCTTCCAACAATTCTCACCCCCTGTTACAGCTGCTCCAGATCTGCCATGAAGTTCTTTCTTGTCCACCAAACTCAGGAAGTTATAACTTTTCTGTTGCCCTCTCCTTTGTCTTTTTTCTTTCAGATGTAGATCAGAGCCTAAGTCTGCTGTCTCTGAGACTTCATTCACCTGTGTTCACTCCTCACCATCTGACTTCTAATCTACCATAAGACTGGACTCTAATCTAGTTTAACTCAAATCGCATGGTTATTTTCTTTTGTTTACTGTCTTCCTCTTCGAGGCAGCAACCAAGAGAATTACAACTTACTTTCCCTTGGTTTTTTTCTTTATATCTCTATGAAAATGGTCCTTATCATTCAAAAAATTATCTTAATATGAATCAATCTGATGGCAAGGCCTATTGACGAAAGATAATAATTTACCTGAAAGAAATAATTGGATATTTCAAATACATGTCTTGAAGTTGTATCACTCTATTTTGTTTAGAAAACACACTATGTCTATAAAGTCATTGTGAAAGCTACCAAGAGTTAAAAGTTTTAAAGTGTTTATTCATGAATAATTTTTAAGGTGGAATAAACTGAAAATGAAGACTAATATGGTCTAAACAATCTTTCTTGGTAGTAGTAAATATTTTATTTGTTCACTTACATCATTTAATTTTATTCTTTATATAACATCTTTAAGTTGATTTTTATGAGGATAGTAAATACAAATAAGTTATTAAAACATCTGATTTTTTTGGGAGCCCTACTGTGGGTTTCAGCCAAGGCCACTTGTATCAGGTCTACCTACAGTTCTGAGGAATTTTTTTCCGGAACCTCGGCACACATAGCCCCTGCCACAACTGTGTATTCACTGAGGGTTCTTCTGAAGATTATCTTTGCATCTCCTCAATATAGGCCATTGGAACACATTTTTAAAAGATACGTTTGCATTGGGAATTGAGTTACATTAATGGAACAGAAATATTTGTGAAAAGAGAGACTATATATGTACGTTTATTTTGTATTTAAATATATGAGATTAAGAACAGCATTACAAGAAAAACTTCACCAATCATCTATTAACATAATACTTAGAAATAAGTACAGGAATCTTCAAGTGAAATGTGAAATTCATGTACTGAAAATATGGCTATTTGTAATTCCTCACATCCTCAATAAAATTACGTAAAGCATTAAGAAATTAAATGCCTTTTAGCGGCCAGTGGAGGAAAGATTTTATGCCATAACTATCTGGGATGAAATCAATCAACTCTCTGAATTACTTTCCAATTATTTTTATACTTTTTCAAACAGATTTAAATTACTAAGGGTAAAACAAATTATATACCTTTTTTTTTTTTAATTTTGGAATTCCTGCTTAATCGTGGAGTTTGGTTGTGTTTTTGATTCTTCTCCTTTCATAATTTACTCAGTATAGTAGTAGTCTAAAATTAAAAACCTAAAAGAATTTTTCAGTATCTGTGAAATATCAATGATATGAATTAAAAATATTATTTAACTTTTTATTCTAGAAACTATACACAAAATTGTGAGGCCATCTAGAACATGAATGCCTAAAACACACATTATATTCCCTGACTATAACTATAAAAGTATCATCATTATATATAAATGTATAGCCTCCAAAAGTTTGATCCTTAGATATTTCTTTCTTTTTTTTTTAAAGATTTATTTATTTATTATGTATACAACATTCCTTCCATACATGCTTGCATGCCAGAAGGGGGCAACAGATTTCATTACAGATGGCTGTGAGCCACCGTGTGATTGCTGGGAATTGAACTCAGGACCTCTAAAAGAGCAGTTGGTGCTCTTAACCTCTGAGCCATCTCTCCAGCCATAGATACTTCTTTCAAAACATCTACTATTATTGGGTTAGTTTCCATTATATTATTTAACTATTTCAAATTCACATGTACAAGTTTAAAATATGAACATTCTTAGAGAATATTTAATCCTCTGCATTTGCTAACTGATTTAACATATTACTAATTATTAACACATTTATGACAATACTTACACAATTCAGTATATATGGGCTATATATTCTTTTACCATATTCTTTTGTAGGATTCAGTTCATTGAAAATATTTTGCCTAAATATTAATGGAAAAAGGAAATCCAAGTCTTCAGAACAGGCATAAAAATTCAAATTCTGAAAAATACTTTTCACAGTCTGGAACATTGAAGTGATTAGGAAACAGAAATGGAATACTTTATATACAGATTAGTTAAGGAATAGGAGACTATATCGAGACGATTTTTTCAATGAGGAGTGTTACTTTCAGAAGTGAAATGCTTCACACCTTAGCTAATTGTGCAGCAGTGTTTAACTGTCAGTAACACTTTCTGTTTAATAACTGACTACTACTGAGGATCAAAGTGACCTTTGAAAATGCCAACCACTGAACAACATGTGATGTGAAGTCTTCAGGAGACTCCTTGTCTCTACAGCACGTAGCTGATTTTCCTGCTGTCATTCTTTCAATTTCTGTGCCAACGTCGTATCAACTCCTGGTCGACAAGTAAGAATGGTGACAGTTGTTTCTCATTAAAATCGTCTAAGTGAAAAATCTAAAGGACTTTCAGGAAAAAAAATATGTATGTGTGGATCATATTTCTCAGCAATTATCTAAATGTTTTGTGTAGTCAACAAAGAAATATAATTGTAACTATATTTAGTATAATATACCTATGACATTAGTTTTCTTATGATTTTCATGTATGTTAGAACCATCACATGGACAGAAACATTTAGAATGACAATGTTTATAACATTCCAGACAATGTTATAAAATACCGTTGAGAAAACATTTGAACATGTGTGACAGCAGAGTTAAAATAAATACCTATGATGGTGGTTACATTTAATAAGATAAAACAAATATAATATATAGTGCAAACAATTCATCATGTTTTAACTTTATTTAATAACTATGATAGTAAAATTGCATTACTATATGGAACTTGATGGACACAAAATGCTGTGAACCAGTAACATTATATACCTCTTATATATAAATATTTATTCTTTTTCTTGGTATATGGTGGATTGAATAAAAAATGTACTTTGAGGACTCAGGAATTATTTGAGAGGGTTGTGGAAAGTTTAAGAGACAGTATGGTTGGAGGAAGCTCATCTCTAAGAGGGTGCTTTCAAGATTTTTATAATATCATTTCTTCTGGTTTATTCCTACTCCTGACAACCGAAACATGATGAGCTATTTCCAGCTACTGCCCTCATGCTTTCTTTGTCTCCGATTGCATCCCATCCATCACTAATTTAAAATAATTCCTTTATGCCTTTAGTTCATTCTTGTTAGGAATTTTGACACAGCATTATGGAAAGTTACTAATAAGAATCTGAAGGTATATTTTACTTAATTAAAATTCAGTTGTCTTGAGATAGTGACATATGCCTACCATGTTGCCAGTAACTAGAATAAATCAGGAGTTTAAATCTAGTCTGAATACAGAGTGAAACATTGTCAGTAAATAAAACAAAACAAGTAAAACTGATTTTAGTAACAAGAACAACAAAGAGGCCTTTGTCTTGACATGATGTCTACTAAAGAACTCCTGTTGATCTTGATTCTGCCATTTTACTGGATACTGAAAGCTAGTTATACTTTAAATTTACAATGCCCTGAAAAACATATGTTGATTATCTTGTTATTGTTACTATTATTGTTTTTGAAATTATTTCTGATAATCTGTTTTGATTTTTATAATGGTTCATGACATATCTAGATAATGCTATGTTCCCATGTAAACTCCTGTTTAGTATTTTGTTTCTACACTAATTTCCCAATAAATTTAAGTTCTTGTGTTCTCTAATGGGCTATATTTTTTATATTAAATAAAATGCTCAATGCAAGCAAACAAACAAAGAAATGAAATGAATGTTGTATTGATAATTGAATCCTAATTTAAAATGGCAGTGAAATTTCAAAGTGTAAGGAAAATGATCTTATATTCTTATATTTTGTATGGTGCCACCAAAATGCTTCTATACCATAATCCTTAGCAAAGTGAATAAATTAAATGTGATTACAATAGTAATTGAAAATATGTTACAATACAACTCAATCAAATATGAAGGGATCCCCATTTAAAAAGACACTGGGAACAATAGAACAAAATGCAAGCACAGAAGTAGTAAAGTATGCATATCCATAGAGTTAGGGGGATATTTGATCATACTCCTAGACTAATACAGTAAAGTTAAATTTGAATGTTGGGGCAGAGCCAACAACTAGCTGACCAGAATTAGCCATCAAGAAGTCAGGTGTTGAGAAATCACCACACTGACATCCAAAGAGGCTGTACCAGCTTGCATTCCCACCAGTAATGCAGGAGTGTTCCCTTTACTCCACTCCTCTCCAGCATAAGTTGTCATCAGTGTTTTTTATCTTGGCCATTCTTATAGGTGACAAATTAATTATGGTTCCTGTAAAGTACTTTGCATAACTGAGGTTCAGGCTCACCTCGGTTTTAGTCTAAGATTGGGTCAGGATTTTGCAAGCATGTTTTTCTCCTTTCATTAGGAATGTATAGAGGTTGTGCATTGCCAAGTAAGAATTCCTCCAGGATGGGTACCTGATTGGTGTGACCACTGGTTCTCCAGGACAAAGGTATTTCTTAGCATGGCAAGTTGACATTAAGAATGTGGATGTTCTAGGAGGTGGACTTGAAGGAAGAAAGAAAGGTATTATCCTAGAATCAGCTTAGTCCTCTGGGAGTGGGGGCAGTGAGTAAGGAAAGGCCACAACAAGTCGTCTATTAAAGTGCTGGGGATGAGATTGGAAGATTGGCTATAGAGGAGAGGACAGAAATGAAAACCTGAAGCTTACCCACCTGCTTCACTCTATTTGCTTATCTAGTCAGCCTGGCTGACTGGTTCAATGGAATGCCTGCTGGAGTTAGGGACTGTCACAATAAAGTGAGTGGGAAAAAATGTTAGAGGAGGATCTCTATGTGATCTGTTGGAGATGAAGACAGGCATGCCTACAGATCTCTGGATGAAAATAGAACATTAGATTAAGAGGAAAGGAGTTAAAGATCTACACCTATAGCCTACCTGTTTATTTGGTGTGTGAGATTGGCCTGTTCCCAGGAAAAGCCTGCATGCATTGGAGTGAGATAATGGGATATGTGAGGAAATGGAAGTTTGGGGGACAAGATCTACATGTTCCTTAGAAGATGGAGATGAGAGAAGTCGATTTCACAGCTTTTTTTTTTTTTTTTTTTTTTTTTTTTTTTTTTTTTTTTTTGGTTACAGACCTGGGAATGAGACTGGGTAATTTGATTAGGAGACGTGAAGGAATAGGTGAAGATCTACAGTTAGCCCACTTGGTCTCTTGCCTGAAGTGGCCTAAGGATTCCCAAGGATAGCTGCTAGACTTGGTCACAGAGTAAAAGCAATGAGCAGACAAGAGAAGTTTGGCGAAAAGTTATATATATCACCCACCAGGAATGGGAGCAGTAAGTAAGGGGATTAGGAGGGAAGAGGCCAGATACAGACCTGGGGGACTTTTTTGGAGGAACAGAGTGAGACATGTAGATGTGCGAATAATCTACCTATTTCCCTGACTGAAGAAAAGTCATAAACTTTCACTACTAAACTGTGATCCTATGGAAAACTACACAATTGGCTGGGCAGTGTTGGCGCATGCCTGTAATGCCAGCACTCAGGAAGCGGAGACAAGTCAATCCCTGTGAGTTTAAGGCCAGCCAGGTCTACAAGAGGTAGTTCCAGGACAGCTAAGACTGTAACAGGGAAACCCTGCCTCGAAGAACCAAAAAACTAAAACTAAAAAATAAAATCTCTATAATTAACTATAATCTAACAGTTATAAAATATGAATAATTTTTGTATACAGTACACATGTGGACAGAACTAGATTTGCTGAACATAAAAAAGAATTGACTATAGATGTGAAGTTTGGAATGGGCAATGTTGGGAGACATAGGGAGAGAGTTAGGGTCTAGTTTCCCAATCCAAGGAACTAGCAAAACTTTCTCACAGTGCAACTAAAGTTCCTTGATTGAGAAACTAGACCTTAAATGACAAATAAATGTTTCCAAAACATATACTAAATATCATGCCAGATATATTACAAATAGAAATAATCAAATCTGATGAAATATTATACCTTGAAATTAAGTATTTTAATTTCTTAGCGGTCTTTGAAAATAAAGGTATTCTAATGTTATGATTGCAATTTATTGATATTTTCATTATTGAAGTATCTTGTTTCATTATTTTTCATTACTCTTTATCTTACTAAAGTAATAAAATCTGTTAATAGTAGGATATTTATTATAATTATTTACATTATTCATATTTATATGAATTTGAAAGGTGCATTTTGTTTTCCTATGGAAGCATGAGAAAGACACAGAGAGAGGGAGAGAAAGAGAGAGAGAGAAAGAAACAGAGAAAAAAAGCAAGAGAGGAAGATAGGGAGAGAAGACACACCTGTGCTATGATGTGCTTGTTGAGGTCTAAGGAGAAACCTTGGGAGTCATTTGGTAAGTTCTGGGCCTAGAAGCTATCTTGTGAGGTCTGTGAACATGTTTTTGTTCTTGCTAAACCCAGCCCCAGGCCCTCTAGTTTTGTCCTGAATAATATATCATTTTCTGGGTGTCGGAATTAAAATGCTACAAGGTTACAGTGGGTTAAACTTGCAACTTTACACTCTTACTTTTTTTTTTTTTTTTTTTTTTTTTGATTTTCGAGACAGGGTTTCTCTGTAGCTTTTGGTTCCTGTTCTGGAACTAGCTCTTGTAGACCAGGCTGGCCTCGAACTCACAGAGATCCGCCTGCCTCTGCCTCTGGAGTGCTGGGATTAAAGGCGTGCGCCACCACTGCCCGGCTACACTCTTACATTTTTAATTTAAATTAGGAGTCACGTGGTTATAGAGATAGTTTAGTAGGTAAGAAAGTTTGCTAAGCAATCATGATACTTTATAACATATCCAGACCCACATACAATCCTGTAATGATACACACACACACAAACACACACACACCTTCTATTCACCACACAAATGCATACATACTCACTCATTCCATATACTTACAACAACAACAATGAAAAAGAGAGCAGTGAGCACTAATCATCATCAAGTACAATGTATAGTATACTCCCTTGAAGGCTCTTGGACAAAAAACCCTTCTCATTATAGTCTATCAGACTTGTTGATGCTTTTCAAAAACATGACAGCACATTGTCATCCACACCATTCACAGGGAAAATAATGAAAATAATATAATATTTTAAGTAAATGAATGATCTATGCTAGTCAGCATTTGTAGCTACAGAGGGATTCATGCAGTCACTGAACTAAAGTTGAACATTTTGGACTCTCCGTGCTGACCAGTGTTTTACATCATCTTCACACATATTACTAGGCTTTATTCTCTTGTCCTTTCCTGCCTGTCAAATCTCCCTCCGTTGATGATATGTGATTAACTTACGAGCTGTTCTCAAAATCCAAGGTGCTCTCTCTAATGGTTCCTTCCTCAAACATCCTTCATAATTCTTATATATATGCTTAGAAATATTGAAAGTACCAGAGACCAGGAGGCCAAAAGGTTTTCTAAGAACTGTTCAGTTCTTGATGATATTTTTGCCTTTATTCATTTATGTTCACTTTATTAAATGTTAATCTATTATATTAATTTATCAAAACATGTTCTATGTATTTATTGATCTTCATTATTAGTTTAAATTTTATTTATTAATTTTGTAAAGATCACATTAATTCTTTCTACATAGTATCTATTTTTTATCTTCCAAAGACAAAATATGCCACAAATTACTTTTTATATTTAAAAAAATGTGCACATTCCAAGAATAATCTTTATTTCCAAATTACTTGTTACTTTATAAATGAATGAATAAATTTTTCAGCTTTTACTCACATTTTTATTACATACATTATTAAAACAAAGATTTTGTACATTATAATCTGATCCCTTTTTCGATATACTTGAGAAGAATAAGTACTGTGAGTCTGGAGACGTGGACTTTGTCATTTCTCTTCACTATATCCAGGCTTACCAAAACTAATGATACTAATATTTTGAGATGCATATTGTGCTTCATTTTTTTCTCATCAAAAGGCGACTATTCCCTTAATCTGGTCTTAGCACATTTAAAACAGCTATTTTTAATATTCTAGCCACAAGACACTTGGAAAACATAAAAATTATGAAATTTCTCTTAGGGAAAATCTATAAAATAAATAAGAAAACTAACCAAATGCTAAGTTGTGGGTGTGTATGCTCACATATATTTGAGTATGGTCATCTACAAAGTGCAGGTGTCTTTGGAGACTTAAATATACCATAGTTTCCTTGGCAACTTTATTGATAGAGATATTAAAAGAAATTGTATATTGCAATAACAAATCCTTCACTTTATTTGCAGAGAGCAGAGGTAGGTAATTTGAGAATTTATTTTTGGTTCTATCACCCAGAGTTTATATGCAAATCATAGTAAAGAGTTCCTCAGAAGAAGAATCACCAACCATATCATTTCAGTTTGAAACGTGACAGTTTTTATTTAGTATATCTTGAAATAAGTGACAGTGAGGATATTATTTTATTTGACCTAAATTTAATCTAAACACTATTTTAATTTTTCCCCTTCTTTAGTACTCCTTTTTGCATGTGTGCTGTTTGAAACTTGAGTACCAGAATTTCAGTTAAAATGAATCCTTTGAATTTTCCTACTGTTTCAAATGCATATCAGTTGTTACTTTTACATCCTACTCCTAAATCTTCAGTGCGGGATCCCATCTTAATCCAATCTTCTGTGCTTCGTTCCTCAATCAGATAACGTAAATGGATTTCTTAGAAAAGCTTTTACATTTTATGATTCCTTTTTTTTTAAGGTTGCAATAATCACAGGGTGAAATGAAAAAATAGAATAAGTACAAAATAAATCACTCTCTTTTACACAGCTATGGCTATGACCTGGGGCTTCAGAACAGGCATTTTCTATCTACGCATCTCCAGCAACATCTTCTAGAAAAAAAGGTGATGTTAAGAGATAATAATCAGTATTAAAAAGTAACTTTGTAGCAAAATTAGGGATTTTTTTACAGAAAATTATTAAAAATATAAATAAATATAATGGACAATTAGCATTTTGTGAGTTGTGCTAGTCACATATCTCCAAACTAATGTGTCACTTAAAAATGAAATGTGATCTAAAAAAGACTGAACACACCTTTAATTTTGGTACTTGGGAGGGGCATGAAGGAGAATTTCTGAGTTTGAGAACATCAAGGTCTGTACAGTGAGTTCTAGGAAGGCCAGGGATACATAATGAGATACAAAATGCAAAGCAACCAAAAATATTAATAAAATTCTTATGTTAATTATAAGGTACACTTAGACTTTTTTCTATTAATTGTGTACAGTCTTATTAACATTAACATTTCGACAGCTGAATAATCTCAGAACTTTTAGTTTTGTGAAATATGGCTGTCATAGAGTACTGATGACAAAAGATATCATTATATTGGATATTACACTCTTGTTACATTGGTTGTTGAGTTGTTTTTGCATGCGTTTGTATGTGTGTGTGTTAGTGTGAATGTGGGCTCTGTACACAAATACATGTAAGTCAGAAGAGTATAGAGAGTGCCTCTGCATCCTGCACTTTCTTTCTTCTTTCATCTTGAGGCAATGTGCAGTTTGCACTCCCACCAGCAATGCAGGAATGTTCCTTTTTCCCCACAACATCATCAGCATAAGTTTTCATCAATGTTTTTGATCTTGGCCATTCTTACAGGTGTAAAATGGAATCTCAGAGTTGTTTTGATTTGCATTTCTCTGATGGCTAGGATCTCGAGCCATTCCTGAAGTGTCTTTCAGCCATTTTAGATTCTTCTGTTGAGAGTTTTCTGTTTTGGTTTGTACTCTATTTTTTATTGGACTATTTGTTCTTTTCAAGACTAATCCTCATGACTCAGTCTCCCACAACCCTAGGGTTATTGACATTAAAGGCATTATTGCTTTTTATGAATGACTGGTATTTGAATTCAGGTTTTCATGCCTGTCCTGTCAGTGCTCTTACTCACTGAGACAAGACACCATCTGCTTGATTGTTATTCAAAGGTTCATATACTCAGTGCCTGGGCTCTGAATATTGTCCTTATTCGGTAATGGCAAAAACAATAAATAGGCTTATTGAAGGAAGCCAGGCACTGGGTCTTCATCCTGCGCCCTAAAATAGCTCTTCTTTTAGGAATGTTGCCCTTCCTCCTCCTCGCTCTTGTATTTCTACTCCCATTGTTAAAATCGTCTCCTTAGTCGTGTATTTCACATCATGTTGTGGAGTCTTCTCACATGCTCCAAATTACAAGAACACATGTCCTTAAACTTCAGAATATATGGTCTTAAGTCAAATTTTCCCTCTTATAATTTATCTTGCCTATTTATTACAGTGATAGAAATTATACCTTAAAACAAATATGAATGTGCTTATTTTTATATGTTGACATGGCATTGATGGTTTGCTAATTGTGAGTTGCTTATTGAAATACATGATAATTTTTTTTGCCCAGATTTTGCAATGTTTTAAATATTCTTCTTGCATTCAGTACCTAAAGGAGTTACTAAAATGTTGTATTAAGAAGTCAGGACTGAGAAGTCAGGAAGATCAGTGGGGCTGATCTATTGGGAGCTCACCATGGCCAGCTGGACTGGGACTGAAAAAGCATGGGATAAAACCGGAATCTCTGAACATGGCGGACAATGAGGGCTGATGAGAAGCCAAGGACAATGGAACTGGGTTTTGCTCCTACTTCATGTTCTGGCTTTGTGGGAGCCTAGCCAGTTTGGAAGCTCACCTTCTTAGACCTGGATGGAGGGGGGAGGACCTTGGACTTTCCACAGGGCAGGGAACCCTGACTGCTCTTCATACTGGAGAGGGAGGGGGAGAGGAGTGGTGGGAGGGGGAGAGGAGTGAGAGGAGGGTGAGGGAAATGGGAAGCTGGGAGGAGGCAGAATTTTTTTTTCAAAAATAAATAAATAAATAATTTTTTTTAAAAAGAAAGAGTTAAGGAAGAGAATAAAATCTAATAATCATGTTTAAATATGTTTATTACACTTGTGAAGTTTATGAAAATTGTATCTTGTTAAAATTCATTATAACATATGGAATTGTACAAGTCTTGATTCGGCTAGAATAGCAATAGCTAGTCACAGTTTACCAGCCATTTATGTAACTAGAATGTTTTTCTCTTGCCATATCTCTGGATCAATATGTTTCTCACTATTTATGAGAGCTATTTTTTCTATAAAGTTTGTAAAAAGTTAATTGAAGTAAAAGGTTTGGATCAAATGATAACAGAAAATGACCTAAAATGCTTGTTAGAATTGTTTGTCATAATTGTGCTCTCCTTGTAGCATCGGAAGAAATAGTCTATGCATCATTTAAAGAGTGTACAGTTTCCCCCGAAATTCTGCATTGCCTTTCCTATGAACAGACTTCCTGAATCTAGAAGACTGTATCCTTTGAATATTTCTCAATAAAGATTAGAGTTGGTTCCAGAAAATTTTTTACAAGATTCTTAGTTACTGTCGAAGTTCTCATCTAAATTTATAGGAAAATATCAAATGCTTATAAATGCACACATGTGCATGAACACACCCCACACTTTCCAAACTACCACATACACACATTTTTATATAATCTATGTATAATAGAATCTATAAGCCTTAGAAAACCATTTTTGAAAAGAGTTAAATTTCGAGGTGCTAATATATTATATATCACAAAACACATATTTGGGAGGAATAGATTTTCCAGGCTCAAAGACTGAGACACATTAAATAAAAGTCATTTTAAAATCTATATGAAAACTTTTCATCTGATTTTTTTTCCTCAGGGAGATTTATGTTATGTCATAAGATGAATGATAGTTTATGTACTTGAACAAGGACAATTCTATATGGTATAAGCTAATCATGTAGAAATAAAACTGTTATGTGTACCTTGCATAGTTTGTACTGTATCTTATTCACCTCAACAATTTTGTAATGTTGTAATTTTCTTGAAGCTTTTGTTATATAAATTAGTAGTTTTGGTTTTAGGTTAGATTCTTGATTACATGCACAAACACAAACAAAATATAAAGTATAAAAAATAAATTAGTGGTGTATTTTCACATTTTAGTCACTGCTGGAGCCCCAGAATTTTTATTTATCTGCATTTGGCTTATGTCACTGAGCCTGGTCTCTTTGATATTTATCTCCATGTTGCTTTACTCAGGATTTGTAGGACTTTCCTACAAGAAGTGCAAGAAGACAAACATCTTTCCGTTCTGGGATTGGCTCACTTTGGTGAGCAAGGAGATAAGGCCCAGGAATAGAGTTGTGTGGCACATGAATGATTTCATAGTGTCACGTTATTTTTAGATTCATATGCACTAATGCAAGCACTTTCTAAAGTTGATGCAGCAGAGGGCCTTTGTATTCTGCAAAAAGGCCAGAGCTGTTAAAGTGCATAATGAAATCTTTGTGACAGAACACAGAACTCATAGTTTTTCTTCATAAAATTTCCTCTAAGCCTTCCACAGAAGCAAATATGTCCTCCGTTAGAACACAGGAGAACCTAAGTGGGGAGAACAGACACATTTTTTGATGCTATGTAAGTATTGTCAATCTTTTTCTTTTATAGAAAATACCATTTAATTCAGGTTTTGCTGGTGCACCCCTTTAATCCCAGCACTCAGGAAGCAGAGGTAGATTGATTTCTGTGAGTTCAAGGCCAGCCTAATCTACAAAATCGAGGAGTTCCAGGACAGGCTCTAAAGCTACACAGAAACCCTTTCTCGAAAAGCCAAAAAAAAAAAAAAAAAAAAAAAAATCAACCCCCCCCAAAACCCAATAATAATAATAATTAAGCTACTAGCATTATCTATGTACTAATTTGATTAAATAGAAATGATCTGTTAGTCTATAAGTTTCCTAAATTTTTCAAAAATCAATTAGCCATAAACAATACCAGAATAAATGACCATTGAGTAGTGTACTAATCATTATACATTTCAAACTTAACTATGTTCAATGGCTTTTCAAAGAAGCTAACAGGCTTTAGAGTAGTGGTTCTCAACCACTGTGGGTCACTATGCCTTGGGCATCAAACAACCCTTTCCAAGGAGTCACATTTCAGTTACACTGCATATTCATAGCAAAATTATAGTTATGAAGAATCAACAAAACTAAATTTGTGATTGGCGGAGTCTCCAAAATACTTGGAACTATATTAAAGGGTCAAAGCATTTAAAAGATTGAGAACCACTGCCTTAGACTATTACAAATTATACTAATGATGATGACAATAACTACAACAGAATAACCTGAGAATCTTGTTAATTATTTATAAAGGCTTGTTAAAAATTTTAAACCTTAAAAGAATCCCATGGACACAGTTTTGGTGACATGAAACTTTTGAGCATATATGAGATCCCAACTTCATCCTAACTTACAAAGCTCTTCAAGTAACCTTTCAAATGTATGGAGTACCAAGCTAGTTTTTCTCTGTACTTTGTTCTGTTGGGGCTTTCTGTAGTGATCTGTCAGTATCAGAAAGTAATGTAGTGATATTTCATTTTTATTTTAATATATAAAGCTTGCCTGAGAACCATAATGCAAACCAGGCAGTCTAGTCCGCCATATAGCCCAGGCAGTGGTGACGAACTAATTCCAGCAGCCACACTAGTTAGTCATAGAGGCTGGATGGTGGTGGCGCACACCTTTAATCCCAGCACTAGAGAGAAATATAAGGCAGAGTGAGAGAGGAACTTGCTCTCTTTTAGTCTGAAGATTTCAAAGAGGTAAGAGCTCTCTAGTGATTTGCTTGCTTTGCTTCTCTGATCTTCAGGTTGAATCCCAATATCTGTTGCTAGATTTTTCTTATTCATGCTTCAAAGTAGCTTCTTGAATCAAGCATGAGAGGTATGCATATGTGTGTGTGTGTATAAAGATGACATAAAGAATAAAATTGGAAATATGAACTTTATCTTTCAGGTTGAAAACTGTATGATGGGGACACCCACTAAAACTGTTTACCTTAGCTAACAGGAGCTCACTAACTCCAGCTGGGAAGGAATCAGCATAGGAACAAATTGGACACTCTGAATATGAGTAACAGTTGTATGGCTGGGAGAAACTGCAGGGACACTGTCAATGGCACCAGGATTTATCCCTACTGCTTGAACTGACTTTTTGGGAACCCATTCTCTTTGGATGGATATCTTTCCCAGCCTAGATTTAGTAGGGAGGGCCTTAAACCTTTCCCAAAGCAATGTGCCTTACCCTCTCTGAGCAGATGGGGATTGGGGGCGGGGTGGAGGGAATGGAATGAGGAGAAGGAGTAGAAACTGGTATTGGTATGTAAAAAGCAAAAAGATAGTTTGTCTTCTTTTTATAAAAAATAAAAAAGATTCTATGGTGATATGCAAGATATTTATCAGTGTGGCTATAGGATAGGGCCAGTTCACGTGCCCTCTCCTCAGCTGCCCAAGGAACAAGCTGGGGACATCTCCTTGGACACCTGGGAACCTCTCTAAAGTCAAGTCTCTTGCCAAACTTAAAATGGCTCCCTTAATTAAGATATATACTTTCCTGCTTCCATATCCACCCTTCCTCCATCCCAAACGTCCCATTCCCCCAAGCTCTCCCCATCCTCCCCTTCTCCCTTCTCTCTCCCCATCTCTCCTTACCCCCACCCACCCCCACCCCCAGGCTCCCAATTTTTGCCTGGCAATCTTGTCTACTTCCAATATTCAGGAGGATAACTATATGTTTTTCTTTGGGTTCACCTTCTTATTTAGATTCTCTAGGATCAATAGAGACAGAGACCCACATTGGAGCACTGGACTGAGGTACCAAGGTCCAAATGATGAGCAGAGAGAGAAAGAACATGAGCAAGGAAGTCAGGACCACGAGGGGTGTGCCCACCCACTGAGACGGTGTGGCTGGTCTAATGGAAGCTCACCAAGGCCAGCTGGACTGGGATTGATGGAGCATGTGATCAAACCGGACTCTCTGAATGTGGCTGACAATGAGGGCTGACTGAGAAGCCAATGATAATGACACTGGGTTTTGATTCTACTGCATGTACTGGCTTTGTGGGAGCCTAGTCTGTTTGGATGCTCACCTTCCTAGACCTGGATGGAGTGGGGAGGACCTTGGACTTCCCACTGGGCAGGGAACCCTGACTGCTCTTTGGATTAGAGAGGGAGAGGGATGGGGGGAGGGGTCGAGAAATGGGAGGAGGGGAGGAGGTGGAAATTTTTAATAAAAATAAATAAATAAAATAACTTATCTCAAAAAAAATAAAAAAGAATGAAAGTCCAGATGAATAAATAGGAAAAAATAATCCCTTGTCCTATTCAAGTTGGAAATTACTATAAGAAACAGAAATCCATTCTCGAATTTTAAAAAATTAGCACTGTTTTGTGCTAAACAGAAACATTTGCTTGCTCAAAAGTATATTCCTAAATGACTTGGTCAGGCATATACTGATTACATTCCCTTCATATACGACTAACCAGACTGCATTTTGCTCTGCTCAATCACATTATGGAATGACTTTAAGGAACTTTAATTTCATAATTACCTCTGAATTGAGCTCCTACTAAATAGATGCACATGTTCTGTCTGCTGATCTCAGTTCCTAATGAGTTACTTATGGCATAATTAGCACATGGCTACAGTTTCTATGTTAGTCAGCCACAAACAGTTCTATTCACATGTAATAATAAAGCTGTAGTCTGTTGTTCCAAAGATTCTATAACTTCATTCATCATGTAATATTAAATTTGGTATCCATTCTACACGTTTTAACAAGGGTAGATTTGAATATGGATTGTGTAGTTTCCAAGTATGAAAACAAAGCAGAATATATATAAAAATGTATCTTTTGGGATATAGAAATATGTGATTTCCAGCAATATATTGCTCCTAGAATCTTGATGTTTGCTTCCTAATGTTCACAGAGTGAGCAGTCCTTTCTGTCAAACACTCCCATCTCCAGCACCGTATGACTTGCCACAGGGCCACAGCCGCAAATTAAAACAACCATGACTGAACATTCCTAGAACTGTGGGCCAAATTAATATATTTTCTCCACAGTTTGATTTTTTCATTCATTTACTCAAAACAATGGAAAAATTATTAGCATGTCTATTAATGTTTATGACTTTGTTCTGAAGGAATTCTTTGATAAATTATACTGATTCCAAATATTAGGACATGAATCTTGTATAATATAAAATACAAATATTATAGTAAAAATATTTAATACCTTTGTGGTCAACTAGAGGATTACCAAAATGTTAGTAAAGAGATAGAAAAAGTAGGCACGTTTCCACTTTATTAACAATAAGATTAATTAGGAGAGTAATTAGTATTATTGTTACTGTTATTATTATTATTACTATTGTTCTTATTATAATCATTGGAAAAATAATCATGGATTTTATGTCAATATTTCTCTATTAGATCATGTGATATGAAAAGAAACTTGAACTTTTCGTGTTTTTACTGCTTCATAAGTAAAATTGTACTGTTTTCAAAAGATGTATTTTAAGTGTTAAGAAAATAAATATAATTATAAATTTATAGGATAAGCTTCACAATATTATATAAACATGCAAATTTTAATATTACCCAGCTTCTTTGCCTCCTTCTATGAATAAGATCAACTTTTTTGATCTTCAGTTAATTATTTAAGTGTCTTGCTTCATTGCCTCCTAATATAAAATCTATGAAGCATGAACTATATTTTTGCCTATCATAAATGTAGAAGATGCTGAATACTATAGAATTGAAAGCATTCGTGAACATATCTTGTCTTCACTTAAACTACTGGGTTGAGGATATGAAGCGTTTGCTCTTCTTTCCAGAAGATATGTGAATACTCTTCCTTAATAGATTAGCCATTGTCTTTATTCTCTATGCTAAATTAACATTTTTATGTAGTATATATATATACACACACACACACATATATGTGTGTGTTTATGTATGTGTATATATATATATATATATTACATATTCACTGAGTTCTTGGACAGCTCTGAATTCATCTGTAGTCCAGTTTCTATGACTTCACTTGAGGAAACTCATGACATTCTGGCAACAAAGACATTCAAATGAATTGGAAATAACAAGGACTGGATTTATTTGGTTTACCAAATGAAAACTATAATCTTGTCCTTTTGGCATAGTAAGATTCAATAAAAATACTTCTTTTTACAACTGTCAAGCACAACATTTTCGACAATTACAGCATCGGTTCTTCCTTTCCTAACTGTTCATTTGTGGATTTTATGTACCAACCAATCAAGACTATTTACCTCATTTAGAAACTCTGCTGCCAAAAAGGTAATTTCATGTATAAATGGGTCCAATCTGGGAAGCCATCCAAAAGAAGCTGCTCAGGTGAGGAACAGCGTGATTTACATGCAGGTGCAAGCTGTAAACTTCGAAGTAGTTGGAAAAGCTAAGTGAAGATATAGGGCAGAACTGTGTTAACTAGACAGGTATATCACTTTGCTGCAGGAATTTTAAACACCCTAGAAAAAATTCATCCCTCTGTTCTATATTATTTTAAAGATTTACAACAGTGTGTGCTCCTTGGAGGCTTGCTTATGCAATTGATTTTTAGGAAAATAGATATTAGCGTAATGACTCATGGAATCACACCATCTAGTGGTAAGAAATAATAGTAGAATGCTTTTAAAGGTAAAGATTGATTTATCTTGACTAAAGTAATGCCAAGGGATGCCAGTACTCATGGGTCTCAGAATATAATATACATTTCTTTAGCATTCATGGCTATTAATCTTTGTATAGTCTCTTTATAGTTATTTTTTTACATTTATATCTTGTACTAACTAAATACACAGTGCAACTCAGCAAATACCCAAAATTGAAATTAGAATAAATAGCCACTAATAGGGATAAAGGTAAAAACTTTACTATAGGATTACATACACGATTGCTGCTAAAGTATGTTGAGATAGCTCAGCAAATAAACTGGTGCCAAAAGCTTCTCAGTCTGTCTTTGGTGCCCCTATAAAGTAGTAATAGGAGAACTGATTCCAAAACATTGTCCTCTAACCACACATATGCTATAGGAAATGTGGCCCAAAGAGACAACATATACAGAACGTAATAAAACATTGATCCAAAGTTTACCATAACTCGTAGATAAAAATTATGCTATAAACCGAGAGAATTCTGAAACATAAGGAAAGTATCTGGTTAGCAGTTTTGAGACTCGGAAAAAGCAGAAAGTGGTAAGAAATCTGAATGAACTGTCAGTAAGTGGTGTTTGTGCAAGTGAAATTAAAATGGGACTGAAGAGAAATCGAGTGATAAGTACTGGGAAAGAGTGAGCCAGTTATTCTCTTTTTAAGGACCTCATCCCTGGTGGCTTGACTTTGCTCCAGCGGAAGGTCACACATCCAAGAGTTTATGGGCAACACCAAATGTACTTGATAAATGTAAACTAAACCAAACAAACAAAAAAGGACCCAAACATAAGTGGGTTGGGAAGAGGAGAGTTTGCAGGTGAATGTGATCTAAATACATAGCATAAAATTATCTAACTACTAATAAAATTAAAAGAAAGAAATGAATTTGAATTTCCTTCCCAGAAATTGATTTGTGCCCCATCTAAAAATCAAAATAAGAATAAAGAAAAAACAATTTAAGTATAACAAATATTTTTATATAAAATATATTCAAAATTACTTTTTAGGAATAAAACTGAAATCACCGGAGCAGTAAGCATATTAATTTGAAAACTGTTGTTATAGTTTATTCTAATAATCCCCAGAGGCAAAACAACCAAGTACAGGCATAACACTGCCTGCTAACCTTGGTCTTGGGGTGCAGCTGAATGACCTCTTACACTATGAGTATTTATACTCTAGAATTTAGTTCTATGAATTCAACATGCACTCAATAGGAGAATACAGTCTCTCCTGCCTGGAAATTTCTGTCCCTGGATAACATTGCTCTAGGAACTCAACTTACAAGGCCTTCTATCCAGGCCTGTGTCCACTATGGATGACGCCACCCACATTCTAGGCACTAATCAATAGTCACTCTCAGCGAAAGCAAGTGGATAAAGTTTGTAGTCCTCAACAACAGCACTACAAAGGAAAAATGGACATCTCCACTATACAAAGATTTGTCTCCTCACCAGTGTAAATAGATCTAATAAAAGGATATTGATTTCAATCTAATAAATAGGCAATTGAGAAAGAAAGGCAAATGAACAGATTCAAACCACAAACTATTCCAGATGCACACATCACTATGCAGAAACAATGACAGCCTGAAAAAAAAAAAGACTCTCTTCTTCAAAAATTATTAACTTTACAATAATTACCTCCATTTTAAAATAACCTGAAAGATCTTCCAGAAAAAGAGTTCAAAAGAATGTTTGATACTATAGTCAAACAACTCAAGAAAGACATGAGGTTATTTCAAATTAAATTGGAACAAATACAATGGAATAAAATATGAAAATCAATAAAACAATGAAAGGGAGGGATATAATTGTACAATAAAATCTGGAGACACTGAAAAAAGAGATGAAGATTTCAGAAGACGGAATGTTCTTCCAAATTAATGGAAGAATAGGATTAATATAGTGAATTTGAATAACCTGTCCAAAGAAAGCTGCATATTCAAATAATCCACATAAGAATTATGACAGATTCTTTACAGTAACTAAAAAAGTAATTTCCATCTCCATAGAAAACTAACAAACAAACCAGCATAGAAAAATATCTTATATTAATAAAAGAACTGTCAGAGGTATCACCATAGCAGATATCAAGTGTACTAAAGAGTCAGAGTAATATAAACAACGTGATGTTAGCTCAAAAACAGACATTTAGATCAATGGGAGTGAATTGAAGACCCAGACTATACCCTTAGTGCACCTCATTTTTTAAAATTAATATGCCAGAAATACACACTGGAAGAAAGGTAGCAGCTTCAGAAAACGGTGCTTGCTAAAGCTGAATGGATACATGAAGAAGAATGTAAATAGATTCATATTTATCAAGCTGAAAAAAACTCCACTCCAGATGGCTGAAAGACCTCAGCATAAGGCCAGACACATCGCATCTGAGGAAGAGAAAACAGAGGAAATGTCTTGAACTCATTGGTACCTTACATGTATTTTGCTTGTATATTATGGTCTCTGAACTTGTGTACTTTTGAGTTTTGTCTCTGTGTATATGCATGTTTCTGTATAATATAAATATGTTTGTATGTTTTATGTTTCTCTACTTTTTGTTTATTTGGTTAGTGTTTTTTTGTTTAGATTTGATTTCTTTGTTTTAATCTTCCTACTTATTTCTAAAGAGAGGGAATGAAGAGAGAATTGGATGAGTGTGAAAGTGGGAGGATCTGAGATGAGATGATGTAGGGAAAACAGTGATCAGAATATACTGTATAAAAATTATTTTTAATAACACATGTAAAAAGGGGGTAGAATGCCACAATGCTGAAAGCAAAAATAAAGGATAAAGAAATTGAGTAAAAATTGCAAAACATGTTAGAAGAGAGAATATGGAATAAAACATTGAACACCAAACACCATTTTAAAAACTTGATTGCAAACGTACTATTCAAAAAACTTATAATTTTTGTAAGTATGTATATATTTCAGGAGGCTCCTAGGTAGTGTGTGGATAATCCCAATAAAACTAGGCTCCACATGCTGGAAAATAAATATCTCAGTATGAGGAATAAATGGCTCATTTTTATTTATTGGCCATTGTCATTCTATAGATACTACATTATTACAGATTATTGCATTTGAATTGGTTACTCTGTAGAATTAGAGGGTAAGGCCATATTGCAGAGATTTCCACAAAAATAAGAAAAAATATGCTTGGATAAACCTGAAAAATCACCGTTTTAAGACAGTGTTCAAAGTAGTGAACATTGCTTGTACTCTATGGGAAGAGAAAATTAATCATTAAAGTCATCAATATCACCGAACTGTGAATCCTACAGACTATAATGCCTGTCCTGTCAACATATAACTATCGGTGCAATCTACTCACACAGATAATTTTTTTTTTTTTTTTTTTTTTTTTGGATTTTTCGAGACAGGGTTTCTCCGTAGCTTTTTTTGGTTCCTGTCCCGGAACTAGCTCTTGTAGACCAGGCTGGTCTCGAACTCACAGAGATCTGCCTGCCTCTGCCTCCCAAGTGCTGGGATTAAAGGCGTGCGCCACCACCGCCTGGCTTCACACAGATATTATAGAAATAACCAAGCATTGTCCGATTGTATTAAGTCTATTCCATGAGATGCAATCCAATTCTGTGGGCAAGAATTTTGGGTAGACAGGTTGTGGTAATTAGGAGAAAACAACTACTGCTAAATGGTCATAATATTAAAAAATCTCCAGAAAACTTAGGATTTTTTACAGATTAGTGCATCTCTCAACAGAGACATTTCTTATCCCAGTAGATGTCCATTAACTCAGAGAACCATAACTGGTCAGTGTGTTAAGAATAATAAACTGTAGCGTGCTCAGCTCTAAGTTAAATATCTACAACATATTCCTCCCCCAAACAACTCAGGAAACAAGGAAGAGAAGGTGAAAAGATTGAATAATCATAGGTTGTAAGTAATAAAAAGAAACTGTGCTCTCTAGGCAGAAGAGTGAAAATGTGTTTATATACTCACAGTTATTATAACATGTATATCAAACTGCATTATCTAAAGAGAGACAATTGAAGCATGGCAGGAAAAG
This sequence comes from Chionomys nivalis, assembly GCF_950005125.1. Taxonomy (NCBI): domain Eukaryota; kingdom Metazoa; phylum Chordata; class Mammalia; order Rodentia; family Cricetidae; genus Chionomys; species Chionomys nivalis. Next base: position 17,270,060 of record NC_080100.1, on the reverse strand, counting down.
TTGAGACCAACTTCCTAACCACCCACCCCCAGTTGGCAAGTTATTATTATTTTATGACTTCTTGGAGAGGGAGAGTTAATATTATTTAATGATATGAACCTTGGTAGGTTTATCAGTCTTCAGTTTAATTCCCCTACCCAACAGTATTGTGTAACATAAAATAAATCCCATGAATTTTTTAAGACGTGGAAAGGGGTTAGAGCAGACCTTGAAAGATGTGAGGGAGAGGAAAGTAAATATGATCAAAATAATTTTATTGAAATTTTCAAAAAAAATTAATGAATTAGGTTAAGAATTACAATGGTTGAGTAAAGTGGCAGTTGCTTTTCCAATCTTCAATTCCATGATTTAACAAGACATGGCTGGTTTTATACAGGTGTCCAGTGTTTTCTTCTTGTTGAGCAGCTCTTAAGTCCTATTAGAAAATTGTAGGTCATTGACAAGATACACCTGCCCGTAATGAACCCTTAAGATTACGAAATAATGCTGACCATTGTTGTGTCTCGTAGACACAATTGTTGGGAAGGACCTTAAGTTGTTTTCCTACTTAGAAGCTTGCATGATTCCTTCTGATGCTGTTAACGCTTATGCTCTGAGAGCTTTCCTCTCAGCTTCACTCCAGGGGGCTCTGGACCCTGTATATAAAGTTCACAGTGTCTTCAGCATTAGGTACTTACCTTTCACCTCAGGGGAGGGAGCATACAAAGTTAATAACAATAGTCAGCAAATTTAAAAAATTTCTTGGAACATGTTTACTAACCACCCAAAAGAAGACTTCTTACACCTGTTTCCAAGTTTTTGTTAGATAGAAGTTGGATCTTGGAGGGAGAATTATTAGTCCAAATGGGAAATTTTTATTTAAAGATTATGTGCATATTTATACACCCATGGGAAAAGCCTCAAACAAACACAAATAAATACAGGCAACTAAAGAATCCTTAGCACAGAAAAAACAGTTTTCCCTATGGAATAGTGTATTAATTATTCATTTAATACTAAATGGTCAGCGATGAAAACATTCACACATTTAACATTTTACAGATTGAGCATTTTGTACTTCCATACCCACATAGACACACATACGTACACACACACACAATGAAAAATAATAGGCTATGAATTTGAAAAAGAACGTATATAGAGAGAAGGTTTGGGAAAAATAGAAAGAGAAGGAGGAAATTATGTTTAATTATAGTATCACAAAAAGCGAAAAACTTTAAAAAGTTAGTGAGTATAAAATTTAAAAGAAATATAAGATAATATATCTAAAAAAATTGATGATACATTGAACTAAGAATGGTTCAGTATTTTCTTCCTATAGAAACAATTGCACACCAAACTACAAAGTCATTCTTCAGACACAGTATTATATCCCAAATATTGCATTCAGTTATTAATATTGAAATGCAGCATATCCTCATTTATCAGCGAAACATTACTTTCATACTAATCTAGTAACGGATGAATAATGAAAAGGGTCAGTCCTTCATACCACACCAGATTTATAAATTTATAGCTATTCATGTCAGAACTTCTATTTAGTTCATGGAGTACATTAGAATCTATTATCAGGATAAAGGCACATAAGTTCCTCACTCCCCTGTGCTTTCTTTTATAAGTATATAAAAGGATTTGGGAGATTTATATATTATTAAAAAAGGCATATGTAAAGGAAAAATGATACTCTAGAAAAAATCTGAAATAAAATAATTTAAACACACACTCACCCTTCAGTCATTAATTTGTCTGATGTTGTTAAATAATATCTCCAACCTGCACATAAAAGCCCAGACATAGAGAAAGTGCCCTGTAACCACTGCATGGCTTCGAAATGAGTTGGGAGAATGGCTAGTGTTTGTTCTTGAGCAACTCTAGCTGGAACACACTGAATTCCACAATCAGTAGGAGATCCTGTTAAAAAGCCAAGTGACAGAGCAGAGAACCTCCTGGGGTATCTGTACTCACACAGACATGTACATACTACAGACCTCCCCTTCAACACACAATATACCGATGCATGAGCATATTGAATTTGGATATTCAGTTTTATTTTAAATATGTGTTACTACAAAATATTATTGCTAATTTGACATAAAGATCATTTATTCACATTTCCTGGTGATACATGTTTATAGTGTGTGTGTTTCTGAGTGCATTGCACATCCGTGAAACTGATGGGTGGTCTAATGCTAACTCCAGGAGCCAGTTTTGTTTCCTCTTGTGATCCAGGGATCATACTGAAGTTATCATGCACGAAAGTTAGCAGTTTTAGCTGTTGAGGCATCTTGTCTTGGGTATACTTTATTTATTTCTATAGAAATCATTAAGTGCTGTTTTATTTATACTTTGGTATTAATACTTTGATTCAATATTCACATTTCATATTATGTTTCAATATTTAGGTTTATTATAAAAATATATAATAAAATATATTGTACAAATTTAGAAAATGTATTAGCATAAAGTGTGGTACATTACAACAATTTCACTAATAAATCAAAAGTTAACACTGCAACCTGTAAAATTTAATGCTTCAAAAATTTGTGAAAAATAAATTTTAACATTGGGTCACAGTTATTGTCATTTGCTGTTGAAGGAGTTGTATTAACTATTCTTTCTTATCCTCTAATCACACAGTATTGTCAGCTTGCTTGTAATACTTTTTTTTTTTTTTGGTTTTTCGAGACAGGGTTTCTCTGTATGTAATACATTTTTTATAAATATTGCCAGAGGACAGTCTCAGTTCCTTGTCAAATAAAACACAAAAATACATGATTTTTTTCAACTGGATCAAAAGTAAGTATATTAGTTTTATGTACATTATGATATTTTATATCCTAATAATTAGTATAATATACATTAATGCTTCTTTGTTCTGTGCTAAATAGAAAAGGGAGCAATTACATAACTGTATGCATGATGACTAATCAATAGATACGATATATATGAGCTGTGTAAAAATGTATGCCAAATATCTAGTTAAAAATTGGGGGAGGGCCTGTAATAAGGCATGGTGTATAACAATGCTGTCTATCCTAGTCTCTTCTGAATCTTGTAGAGCAAGAAGCGAATCAAGTCCAGAAAGCGTTGTTCAGATCTTCAAGAGCATAATGGAGCACTTATGCATACATAAATAGACAAACATATACACAGGCATGACTTGTACACACAGTAAGAAATAACTAAATGTTTAGAAATGCAAAAGAGAGATTAATGATAGTTATATATATTTAGATCAACATTTAGATAAATATATATTGGCAAATTGAACCCATAGATTTTGCAAAATAGTAATACAGCAAAATCAGATAGAGTCATCCTCCCTAATACAATCTATTAAATATTGTAAAAAGAATACATGCAATTCATCCCATTATTAAATATAAACATAAAATATAAAAATAAATGTAGATAAAATATTCATGAAATCAGAACCACCTATTATAAAAGTCTGCCTACAAAATATTTATATTAGTTTTCAGTCATAAACTAATAGAATTTATCTCCTTAGAGGCAATATCTAACTTAAGTATCAGAACTATTCAAGTATTTCAGATTAATTTTCTTCCCATGGAATCCATTTGTAAATAACTGTAGCAATTATCATCGACTGCAAGAAAAACATTTTCAATGAGTCATGAGTATGACTGATGTATGAGTACAGCTTTATGTTCTTAGGAATCATGTTAGTGCTCTGTTCATTTATCAGAAAATAGTGATAGCTTCTTTTGTAGGGCCCATGACCTGTTTAATCTCAGATTCTCAGCCTCATTAGCATTGTCTAGTGTGGTTTTATCTCTTGAACTAGACCTTTAGTCCGCAGAAACTGTGGCTTAATATTCCCATATTTGTGTCATGCTTTTGCCATTATGCCTCCCTGGAATGATGCTATTATATATTGCAAGGTTCATAGATGAGTGAGATTAATTACTGCTTTTCTTCTCCAATAGTGTGTATAGGAACTTCCAGTTGTACTGTTAATCAGTAGGAATGTAGTTTCTAGTTAGATATCAGCTTGATTTTTGCATGTTCAGTTATGTGTTTTCATTAATAGGATCTTAATATCAAGGTAGAGAAGGTAACCTATAGTACTGGGAAACGTTATTCATATTTGACTTTAGGAACCCTTTGATCAACAGCACAACAAGATGTAACCCTTTCTAGACCCAGGAATAATACTTGGTAGCATATGATATCAAGTTGAGGCATTGTCTACCACATTACATAATAACTCCATTTAAATTCATTTTTAATATATTCCTAGAAGCTTCTAGAGTAGTAGGCTTCCACATTTTTTCAAATCTCTTTTATTCTTATTTATTAATCACCATATCCCTACCTTATCCTCTGACACTCCTCCCATTTAATCTTCAAATTCTAATATTTTTACATCCCTTTATAATATTATATTTTTTTCTTCCACTGTAATATTCCATTTTCTTCCCTGGTCACTTCTGAAATATCCCCATCCAAGATCTGTGAATATTTCAAGGAGAAGCCATATTCTGAATTATTAACTCCTAAAATGAATACTAAGAACAGTAAATATTTAAAACTTAAGTTTACAATAGAAAATTGCTAAAGTAGTGAATCTGTTATTCTTTCAAACATAGAAATGGACTCCAGCAGGTGGTAAAACACATAGGAAATTCAACTAATAATACTTTCAGTCTATTTCAGAGACCTTAGTATATTAATACTTTTTAAGACATAATATAGATCTTCGTTATAATCCTCTTAACTAGTGTTTCTCTGTTAGTAGGAATGTTACAAGCAGGTCCATTTAGGGTTATCATTGAAAAGTTTGTGTTTATTTCTTTCATATCTTCTTACAGACTTTCTTATTTATTGATGTTTTTCAGTTAATTAAACATAAGTTAAAAACCTTCTAGTATGACATTTTACCACAGAATAAACTGTATCACTAAATAATTATCAAAAGTGAATGTAAATAATCCTGTGCTACATTTGGAAGATAACTTAGGATATGTATAAAAATGATGCTTGTATATATCAGGGGAAAATATTTAATATCAAAATGTTTTGTTATGAAAATCTTTAAATAACATGGCAATAAATTGTTTACACTAAATTTTTATACAATGATGGTTGTTTTTAACATTTAATGTTTCTTTGTGGATTTCATATCATGCATCTTGATTTCATTCATCTCCTCATCCCTTCACCCTATGCTGTTCCAACCTCACACCAAGGTAAAATAAAATAAAATTTAAAAGAGGAAAAGAAATTTTAAAAAAATCTCATAAAGGAAGTTACGGTGTGGCACAGTGAGTCATACAGCAAACCCTCTAGTCTATACTTTTAATGTAGAAGCCCTACTGGTGTTCATATAGACCCAAAAATGGAGGAATGTTTGAGACTCCATCTCTGGTTGAGGGGAGAGGGGGCATTCCAGACCCTGCCCTCAACACAAGGAGCAGTATCTCCCTTTGTGCTGACCTCTTCAAACGCTGCCTCTGAAAAAGACTGTCAAATGTCAGCACCTCCTTGGGGCTGCTTAAGACCATGCTTATAGGCTGCTTAAGACCTGGTAGCCATATTTGCCCTGTGATACTTCTCTTGCCCTCCCAAGGTCATCCAGGAGAGCTTTTCTCTCTTCATTAAACCTGATTTATTAATTCGGTTTGATTGGCTTATTACATCATCAGTAGGGAGGTTAACTGGTGTTTCAGAACTTATTGCATACATCTTTACTTGCAAGTGTTCATCGCAGTGAGTCATTGGTCAGGTTTCAGGCCTGGTTTTCCTCAATTGGAATCTTCTTTGATAGATATCCTGTTATCCTCTGTCATGGAGAAAATGCAGCTTTGGGTCTGCATAATCGGTCCCTTCACATTTTCTAGCAGATAAGAGATGAGCTAGATGTTTGAATGGGCTGACAGCCTTAGCACTGTGCCTGGATGGTTTCTGGGTTGATTATCCCACGAGTTCTTCCTCATCCTCTCCACCAGAGTGAGATCTCCAGCATAGCCCCAGCTGGCTCATGCTATTCAGAAAACAGCAGAGGTGGGCCAGTTCTCCTGCCACCATGCCTTCTGGTGACCAGGGACACCTGCAGCACCAGGGCCAGCTTTACAGTGTTGCCCAGGGCTGATGCAGGATCCACTCTGCTGAGTGCTGTAGCCAACACTTTGGTTCTTGAGACCTTAGGTCCAACTCTCCCACCTGCCACAGGTGGCCAAGGGTGAAGCATGGTGTCTTCTCTCCTCACATGGGGGAAAGGAGATGTGGCTACTTTGTGTAGGAGGTCTATTGTCTTTGTGCTGTTTTCACTGGCTAATAAAGAAACTGCTTTGGGCCTGTTAATAGGGTAGAACTTTGGTAGGTGGAGAAGACAGAACTGAATGCTGAGAGGAAGAAAGCAGAATCAGAGAGAAGCCTTGGATCCTCCACCTGAGACAAATGCCAGTTAGAATTTTACCCAGTAAGCCACTGCCACGTGGCGATATACAGATAATAGAAATGGGTTAAATCAAGATGTGAGAGTTAGCCAATAAGAGGGAAGAGCAAACTGTTTTAATTAATACAGTTTCTGTGTGATTATTTCAGGGCTAATCTAGCCGGGCAGCTGGGATGAACAAGTGGGCTCTCTCCTCCCGCAGCTGCTCTCCTACTCTCATGCCTTCAGGACTGGTTTACCCAGGCCCCTAACCACAGAGTCAGCTCTACTATACCTCCCAGACAAGGTACAGCACCAGTTCTCCAGAGTGCTGTGCTGCTGCCTCTGGTAAGAAACAGGATAAATGTCACTGCCTTCCATAAGTGGTGAAGGCTATGGGGGTGGGGGGCATCTTTCACTTGCCAAAGTCACCAAACGACAGAAGAGGCATGCAAGGCCAGCTCTTCAATTCTCATGACCCAAGGTTACTAGTCTCCTGCCTGCTCAAGCAGGGAGGAACAAGGAGCAAAGGGGTATCTCTCCTTTGCCCACTTTTTCTCATGACAGGTGAGTAGTCTCTCATGCTCATGTCCTCAGACCAGTTACTGGTGCCCCTACAAACAAGGCCAGTTCTACAGGATTTCCCAGTTGAGGAAGAGAACCTGCTCTCCGAAGGGTTGCAACTCATAAGGTGCTTGCCAAAAAGGAAACTTTGAAATGATTTAGGGATAAGTAAAGTTAATTAAAGGATGGGTTTCAGAGATTTTCAGGCTGGAGAGATGGCTCAGCAGCTAAGAGCACTGCCTGCTCTTCCAAAGTTCACAACCATCTGTAATAGGATCTAGTGCCCTCTCAAGGAAGAGACCTAGTCATTCATCCTCATCCGCTTAAACCACAAGACCCAATATGAACAAGTTCATCAGAACTGCCATATATGGACTGCCCATGTATACTTCAGTATTGCAAGGACATAAATTTCATTCATTTTTTTTCACTTTTTCCCACAATTATTGATTAAAGTATGACTGAATGTCACTTCAAGTAATTTTTATAAAGTTAGCCTTTGCTATAGAACACAAAATTGTGTTTTCTTTATTCAATAAACTTTCATACATCAATTAATTTTGAAAGGCTATATAAAGAGTAATAAGTTTAGCTAAGTAAAAAATCTATTCAGTGAGAATTGTAGAATTTTGATAAAATTGTAGAATTAATTAAAAAGTGCCAGGACCTATCATGTTTAGCATTTAGTGTTTTGTAATATTCCTATTAATTTGATGTCATAATATTTCCACATGATCAAAATATTTAATTGAGGGAAACACAAATAAGAAAGAAAAGAGTATTTTAGTCTAAACTTCCTCTGGTTTCAGTCCACATTTGTTGGTTTGAATCTAGTATTTGTGAGTCCATGGCTAAGAAGGATAGCAAGAGGAAGAATGTATGCTAGAAAAACACTGCTCTCCTAGTGTTTGAAGTACATTCCAGATCATTTATCTTTCCATTCCTCATTTTTTCTTCTTCCCACTAATTTTTCTTTAAGCATGTACATACTTCCTTTCTGTAAATCTCAGTTCTGTCCTGTCCTTGTGATAAAACACTCAAAAGAAAACAACTGAAGGGAGAAAGGACTTATTTGGTTTACAATACCTATTTATTGCTGTAGAGTAGCTACAGCAATAGGAGCTGTAGAGAATTCCTCACATTACAAGTCAAGAAGAGAAAGCAAAGGATGAGTTCATGTATGGTGGCGCTCAGCTTGCTTTCTCTTTTCTGTACAGTCCAAGATGCCTTATACAAGGAAATGTATTGCCCAAAGGGAAGATGGGTGATTCTATAACAAGCCAATCCTTCAAAGATATTATCAGAGTAAACTTTAATCTTTTCAGACCCTCATGGGTGTGTCTGGGATTTTTTTGTAGTGTTAAATTTATGATACCTACTATCACAGTGTGCTAGTTAGTATCCTTGTTAGCTTAACAAATATCTAAAAACAGCAAGACATGGAGAGACTTATTTTGTCCTTTTCAGTTCAAGAGTACAACAGTCTATCATGATAGAGAAGTCATGGAGCCAGGATTTGCCACATGACATAATCAGTCCATAAGCAGAGATTCATTAGTGTTCCTTAGTTCTTCTTTACCTTTTAATTTAAGTCAAGATACAAATCTCAGGAATAGTATACCTCAATTTAGTGGTCCCACTCATCACAGTTAATCTAATCTAGAACTTACTCACAGCTGTACCTAGATGTTTAAAATATATAGTTCAATAAAAATAATAAAAAATAAGGGGGGAGAAAAATTTAAATAAAAACCTAGATGGTTCTAAATGCTATCAAATTGGCAATCAATTCTAACTATCAGAACTTCACTTCCTGTCAATTTGACAGAACAATGTATCATTTTTTTGTCTTAATTTTCCATGCCATTTCCCGGTAAGCTTGTACCAAATAGGGCAAACAGTTCCATGTCTGATATCTGTGGCTCATGTGGGTTTATAAATAGACTTTAATAGGCTCCCTTGTCCACTTTACCCTAAAGAATGAAAGTCTTTATTTAGACTTGAGTTTACTTTGAACCTGATACTTTTCTCAGAAGGCACCCCAAGTTTTCTCATGGCAAACTTTATATGGGGGAGGGGGCTCTAGTTCAGTTTAGGATTTACAACTTCATGGGCTAAACTCCCCAGGCCTCTTTGAAAAGATTTCAACTTTGCCAAACTCTTTGGACTTAGGGATTTTCTGGAGCTGTGGGGTAACACGTGACCATTTTAGTCCTCTCTCTTTGACGATTTTATCATTTCACATCTATTATTACTGCTGACTTTGGCTGGTAACTGTATATGCAGACTTGTTGCTTATACTAAAGCTGGAGAGGCCTAGATGGTTGGGGTTATTAGCAATTTAGACTGTCTCCATTCCAATAGGCTTGCAATTGAACAATATGAAGACTTGGGTGATTGTGATCTTGACATTGAGAGACCATTTTCCAATGCAGAGCAGGGTGATGTTCTTACATGGTCCCAGTCTCCTAAAAATTGCAACTATTTGCTCAGATTTAGCTTTTGTGTAACTTTAAATACCACCACATTTTCAAACCAAATGGGAACACAGCCCGCAGCTCCCACTACAGAATGGCCCCCAACATGTGGACAACTATATCCACAGAAAGCCTGAGAAAGCTTGGGACAGAATAGAGTAAAGCATGTTTTCTTGGTAGCAGCAATTTCTTGGGTCTGCTCTGCTTTCTAGAGGCAAGCAAGTGTTCTCATCTAAGAGAGGCTTCCTGACTCAGCTTTAGCTGCAAAACCCTGCAGCTCATTAAGAGGTACTGCCACGAAGCACTTAAATGGTATTGATAAAAGCTGAACGCATGCTTTTTGGTTTTCAGCCATAGCAGGAAAAAAGCTGTGCCATTTAAAAATGCCAGCTTTCTAGGCCGTCCTGCCAGTGCAAACTCTGACTGTTTGAGGCAGGAGGGCCGACTACAGAGAGAGGACTTGAGTGTTGTCTGTGGACATACTGTTGCAGCTTGTTTGCTGGCAAGGACCTTGAAACGTCACAGAGTTGGAGTGATCAACATGGCTACAGCCGGTATCTCTACCATGAGGCCAGAAAGCTAAGGAATGGGCTGAATCTAGCCGGCAAAGCCACTGCTTTAATCCTACCCATATTGCTCAGTAATTTAAAGACTCATGTGGTCACAAAAAGAGAGATATTCAGTAAAAGGAAGATTCAAAGTTGAAGAAAACGTTTAAATGATTTACAGTATGTTAAAAATATATGCAGGCTAAAAGTTAAAGTTCTTAAAAGTAAAAAAGGAAGAAAGAGAGTAGTTAGGTGTGGTAGTACACACCTTTAATTCCAACACTTGGGAAGCAGAGGTAGATTGACCTCGGAGTTGAACTCTGTGACTTCAAGGTGTGGTAGCACACACCTTTAATCCCAATGCCTGGGAGACAGAGACAGACGGATTTATGAGAGTTCAAGGACAGCCTGGTCAGCAGAGTTATTCCAGGTCAGAGATATACAGAGAACCTGTCTCAAAAAGCAAAAAATAAAAGTAAAAATAAATGAAATAGAGGTTAAAATAAAGCTGCACAGAGATGGAAAATACAATGAGAATCTTGATACTATATGCTATTATGCTCTGTTTGAATTGTTTGAATGCTGAGGAAGGAGCAACAGATGCTAAAAGATATTTGTTTATAAATGCTACTGAACTAATCCAACATAGATATTTTGAAAATACCTTGACTTCAGAATTTGGATCTAAGGATATGATACTTTGGAAAAGAGATTCTTCTTTTGTTTTCACAGATGATGACACCCTGTGGATTGCTTCCATCCCAATATGGTATAATAGACCACGCCCTCCTGAAAGGTTGCTGTGAACACCTTCAAAAAATTACTTCACTCCATTGACGACTGAGATGAACCTAGCACACAGATTCTAGCCTGAAATATCTGATTAACAGCACCCCCATTCAGCAGGAAGCAGTTTGGAGAGAAATAACTACGTCCATATTCCCAAATATTGTTTATAAATGTTCTTTTACATTTAAAGGGGGATATGATACAGGTATGAATAATTTGCATTGATATGGATTTTGCTTTAGTGATTTAAATTTAAGGTCAATTTTGTTATATGTATATATATATTTCTGATATTGATTAAGGTATTGTGATTGTGTAGCTCATGTAAAAATGTTATGTATATAAGTTGTTAATGAATAGTTATCTATAATAGTCAAGTTTGTAGTTATTTTAGATTTTCTAAATATACATAGATATATTTTAGATAGACATTCTTCATATCTTTCAAAGACTACAGAATATGCTATTTAATGTTTTAATAACTTAGGACTTTTCATGACAATGAGACACTCTGCTCCTGGCAGCACCAATGTACTTCAAGAGGAAGAGGGCATCAAAGAGGCACCTTATGGAGTTTGATAGCCATTAGGGCAAGAAACTGCTCTTGCCTGGACTGTTGCATAAACTGGACACAAAGAACCCACAGAGAGAGGACTGCTGAACTTGCCTAAAAGTGAGATGATCTTTCGGGGTTCCTGATTCATGAAAGAGTCTGCAAGACATTCTGCAGGACACAGCAGATAGTGACTGAAATGCCTTTGAAATTTCCTGCTTCATGGAAATGTCTGCTGGAAACTATGAGCCTGTAGGCCGAATATGGATGCCCCAATGGTACAGAGAAACTTTGGGTGACTGTCAAGGCAGCGAGGTATCTCTGTCATTTCTAGAGTTTGAAAGTTGCTCATTTCTTGTTTGCTTAGGTAATATTGTATATTTCTGGAGTCTTTGAAGGAGTTGAAGAATAGTTAGTTATAGTTATAGTCTTCCTTAGTTATGATAAAGATAAAATAGATGTAAATATTGTAATTTTTACTTGATAACTGTTTTGTTATATGTAATTTTGCTATGTTAAAGTTAAAGCCTTCCTTTTTTTTTTGTTTAAACAGAAAAAGGGGAAATGATGGAGGAAGGACATTGGTTAAAAAATAAAGAAACTGCTTGGCCCTCATAGGTTAGAACATAGGTGGGTGGAGTAAACAGAACAGAATGCTGGGAGGAAGAGGAAGTGAGCTCAGACTTGATAGCTCTGCTCTCTGGGACAGATGTGATGAAGCTCCGACCCAGGATGGATGTAAGCTAGAATCTTCCCGGTAAGCACACCTTGGGGTGCTACACACATTATTAGAAATGGGCTAGTCCAGGTGCGAGAGTTAGCCAAGAAGAGGCTAGATATGATGAACCAAGCAGTGTTTAAAAGAATACAGTTTGTGTGTTGTTATTTCGGGGCATAAGCTAGCCAGGCGATCAGGAGCTGGGGCGGCAGGAACACAGCCCACAGCTCCCACTACAGGATATATATATCTGTATATATCATATATATATATATATATATATATATATATATATGATGGCTTTGCTTCATTCTTTGTTGTCTCTCATTTCAGAACAATAACAAAGTCACAAGCAGTAAGGACAGCATAAAATAAATGTTAGTGCAATAAAATTTCTTCTACCAGAAAATTAGTCCATTATTACTACATTCATCCTCATTACAATTCTCAGTACATGAGTGTAATACCACACAATTATTTGACATTATATAGCAGAAGTGGATTCTAGCCAGTTCTTGATACAATCCTTATTCTCTTCTAAAACATTATGAGTCAGACTAACGTTTGTGTTTCTCCGTTGTTGTCTTTCAAACTTCCCCTGAAATAGCCCATTGAGCTTCGGAAATGCGAAGTCTATTCTAGCGTAAAATGTCAAACTCTTTCACGTTAATTCTGCAAACCTGTTGAAAATCTTTAAGCCCTACATGGTCATGATTTTCATATCAACGTCTATACTCTATCTATTTGATGAATACTTTGTTGTAAGAAAATACTCAAGTGGAAAAGCAAAGAAAGGTTTGTTTTGATTCATAATTATAGGCTATTGTTCATTTTGGCAGGAAAGGCAAGGTAGCTGGATTTGAGGAAGCTGATCAAATTACTTCTGCAGGCAGCGATGAGACTGGCAAATATCGATGATGCTTAGCTGTCTTCTTTTTATTCAGTCTAGGAACTGAGCAAGTGGACTGATGCCATCCACAGTTAGGTTATTTTCCAATTTTACCCAATCCAGAAACTGCCTCATATTCATGCACAGAGTTTTGTTTTCTATATGTTTCTAGATCTTATGAAGTTGACAATAGTATTCATCATACATCTACTCAGCTCCATTTCCTACAGGCAACTCTAACTTGCCATAGGCAGAAAACAAATGTCACCAACAATACCATAACAATAAAGAAAATGATCTCCAAACAGAATATAATATTGTATTTTTTAAAAATCTAAAGAAACAAGCAAGCAAGCATACAAATCAAAAAGTATTGTTTTCTTTACAAATATAGAAAAATAAATTAAGCAACCTCAAGATATCCCAGACAACCAAGTAAGTCTTTCATAAAATGACCAATCTATAAGCATCATAACATGTGAATCTAAGCCATGCAATATAGGCATTGCAATGTCTATATAGTATCTATAGAGGGCAAAATGTCAGAGTAATGGAAAAGAATTGTGATCACACAAGCATGGTCAATTTCAACCAAATGAATCTTAAACAGATTCTCCAACAGTACATAAGAAAAAGAACAACTTATTTTGAAAAGTAGTATTTGGGAAAGTAGATATTCTTGTATGAAAGATGGAAATTAAAATTTCTATATAAAAATCAACTAAAATATCTTAAACATTAAATATAACATTCAACACTGTCCTTTAAATCTTTTGAGCCTGTAAATTTTGGTTATAAAATAAGAAAGTAAAGGTAATAGACATGGATGTAATTTTATTCTTCTGAATGAATGTATGCATCCAATTGTTGAAGATGATATCTTTTCTCCAATGTATTTTTGTTTAATTATTTCCTTTATTCTTGAGATAATACTATAGTAACATACTTCCTCTCTTTATTCCCCACTTTTAATCCTTTAATATACATCTTTTGGCCTTATTTTGTATTCATGGTTTTGGTCTCCTTCATTTTTCATTGTTTTTTCTGACACACACACACACACACACACACACTGAACAAGGACAACAACAGATGTAAATATTCATGGACATGGTGGAAACCCAAGAAGCTGTAACCCTACACAAAGAATTACTGGTAACTAAGAATGATGATGTCAGAAAAAAAAATAGTCTTTCAGAGGAAAGAGCACACTGTTTCACTATCCAATGGCAAATATTCAGCCTATAATATATGCATACAAGTGGCATTACATAGAATGGGAAGTTTGTATTGATTTATTTAGGAGTATATGTGTATTATATTCAATACATGTCTTTGTCCAGCAAATATCAGACAACTATAGTTACAAGTGCTCATGTTTGAGTCTTCTATCATATTCTACTAGTGTGCATGTCTCTTTTTTTTGGCAGTACTCTATGTCTTTTATTAGCATAACCCTATCTTATGTCTTTAAGTAATTCTGCTATTCAAAAACATTTTATAAATGAAAAAAATTTAAGATAATCCTTTAAAAGGGAAAACTACAAGCATGAACGATATGTAGAGATAATTAGTGACAAATAGAATACATAAACATGATATGTTTTGAAGGTCTGAATCAGAAAGTTATATTTGAAATGAATTTATTGTCTCATTCCAATATATTGAGTAGAAAAATCCCAGAAGACTAAAATAGGCGCAGACAGGTGTTATGCAGCGTAACCCCACACTTTATAGTCTGAATTCTCTACAATCAAAATGTTACTTATATTATGTTTTGTCCCTATCTTTGGAAGCATTGATTTTAACTTCTAAGTAATCAGAAAATATTTCTTTTCAGTATGAAAACATCATCAAGACATTCTGTGATTCCACCATTTCTCTCTAAGACATTGCCCATCATCTGCCCTCTGGGCATTATGGTTTCGAACATTTATTTTTGTTTTCATAAGCTCTTTAAATAGAAAGCCATTTAACCCAGGCATTTGAAACAAAGCACACACTTTTTTAGGGGGTTATCAAAATACCTTACTCTTCTTTTAAAGCTCTTATCTATGCAATTTCAGCTCTGGGCTTTTTTCCAAACAACACTAAAATAGAGTTGCAGTTGCACAATAAACAAGAGTTGCTAATTGCCAATTGTGTAGAATTTCTTACAAAAAAAAGGAATATCACTTCTAAGTGTGCTTGATGGAGCTTTTTCTTCTCTATTCATCTCATTTTTGATAACTCAGGACTGTTTCTCAATACTTGTGCATTTGAATTTTGCCGAGGTTTTGAAAGACAAACTTCTTTGTTTAACTTTCTCTCTGCTAACTGCATTTTCTGCCTTTCTATTCTAGAGTTAGAACTGTAGCAATTTCCAAACTTTTTAATTCATCGTCACAATATTATGCTTACATGTTCTTCTTGGAGTAGAAATTGAGTAAAATTTGTAAAAGAGATGATTAAAGCAAATGACACAAACAGGCTTCAATATAGTTTGTGCTTGCAATCTGTGCCAGCACTCTATTATTGTTGTGTTTACATTAACTCCTTAGGGTTCCTGTGTGCTTAATTTTAACACAGATTTTCAATTAAAAAATGGAACTCTGGGTGTATAAAATAAAGTTTGCACTCTCATTGATAATTAAGGCTTCCATGTTAGGCATAGTTTGTTTCCTATTTTTCCCAGTGAAATTTAGATGTCATGAATATATATGAATTAATTAATTAATTGAATATGATGAGTTATGACTAAAAATAGTATGAAAACCCCATATTTATATACTCTTAGCATGAAAATTACATTTTTTTTATTTTAAGAACATCTTGAACTAATTTTGTACTAATTTTATGTTAATTACTTACTATATTATCTCCCAAAAGTTACTTCTTCAGCTTTCCTAGAATCAAGAATTATCTTTAGGAAGGTGAACTATCAAGCGCTGCCAGAGACAGACACTCCTGAACTTTGTTGGTAGGCCATGACCTTGTGGTGATGCACAGATTCATGGAGATGGGGAAATTAAGATGTAAGAGTTAGTCAGTAATAAGATAGAGTTAATGGGCCAAGCAGTGATTTAATTAATACAGTTTTTGAGTGGTTATTTCAGGTCTGAGCTGCCCTGCGAACGGGAAACAAACAAGTGACCTTATTACTACATATCACAATCCATGATTGGTCTGCATGCCTATTTCCAACAAGTTTCCTACCTAGCCTTCAAGACCTTCACACTTTGTATGCCCCAGTCCAGTGAAGGCTATTTCAGCTATCTTGGCCAGCAGGTTCCCAGCAGGCTGCAGAACCATTTCCTGAATTTTTGACTCATGTCAACAATGTTGTTAAAAAGTAGGTCCCACCTGGCCCTACCAAGGATATCCTTGTAAAACATCTAACCTGGGAGGGGTTCAACACTGTCACCTGTAATTCCATTGCACCTGTTAGTAATAAAGATATTCAGAAGTGGGTTTTACCTGCTTGTGATACTGACACATAGAATGGACCCATTTTCACCCTTACCACTTCTATCAATGCCTTGGTAACTGCCAAACTTGACAAGAATGATAATTCCATTCTGCCAGACTGTACTTGCTGGGGATATGGACAGTCTGGTCACTTATGAATGGATTGTCCTGGGGTTCATCCAAAGACCAAATGCCCTTAAATGCCAAGAGGGCTATCACTGGGCACAAGACTGTAGAAGCTCCCAGTGAGTTCCCATATGAATGATAGACTGGACAAAAGCTTTACACTCCTGGTACATGATAGTGAGTAGTAAATCAAGGGGTTTGCAATGGTTAGGTGAACTGGTCTCATCCACTGGGCAGATCTCTTCAATTTCAGTAACATAGTAACTGTTATTTAAAAACATAGATTGCCCCAATACTTCTGTTCTCTCTGCTGAGGTTTCTGAACAGCAGTAGAACCAACCTTAATAGAGATTTTGGTGTCTTTGTGAGTTAGGTGGAGAGCACAGTGGAGCATCTTTAGGTCGTCTTCCAGAGCCAAGGTGGCAACAGGGAGAGTCTGTTGCTCATGCTCTATGAGCTTAGCCAGCTTCCTGGGACGGTCTATGAAAATAAGCCATTTACTGCCCTTCAGGTGAGTACGCAGCTGCTCATAGCACTTGGTGTACTCCCTGACCCAGAAGCTACATTTATAGATATAGATTGCAGTGATATTGTCTTAAGCAAAGCCAGAAAAAAAAAATAAACCACTTAGAGATGAAGTCTACTTTAAAGCCATTTCTAGGTCCAGTATGGGTACACTGAATAATCATTTCCCTCAGGACAGATGACATTCTGTCCTCCTGCTTTTTGAATGAAAGATAAAATGTTATTCACACTATCAAAAAATGCCATCCCCCCAGGCCACTATATCTTTTAAAGATTCCAATAAAACTAACTTCGGGTTAATAATAATGGGAGATAATCATAAGAAAAGGTCCTATACCCAACTACTTCCTGGATCAGTACAATTGTGGTTCTTAAGGTCCTTAAGGTGTTGGAAATGACCCAATCAGAACCTATAGGACTTAACTTGACACGAGTCAAGCCATTGGATTTGTCTACTACATTCTTTGGCCAAGTATGGGATCATATAAAATCCCAGCTACACCCTTCTAAACATGTTGCATGGTGTCTTATGGGAAGGGTGATGGTAGCTCTGGATATTTTGAATCTTCTGGATCTTCTAGCTAAGATCCAGGTGAAAACAGCATGTGAACAAAGCAACACTCCAGGTGTTAATGGCTACGAAGCACAGTAGGTCAAAAGCTTCAAGGGAGGTGGTCCATGTGTGGCTAACACAAAGACAGGAGGCCACTTAAAGCCCTAGTTCTCCATAAGTCTCCCCTTACTTCTGACTTCTTGGTATCTTCTGGGGAGCCAATCCTTCAAGAATTGGAAGTCAAAGAAGAGTATGAACCTGTCAGGCAGGCCAAACTAAGAGAGGTACAGCCAAAACTACTGGGAGAGGTTTCCCCAAGGTGGAGTTATAAAAATCCATAAATCCCACTAGGTCGCCCAATAAAAATAAAATAAAAAAGATGAGATGAGGCAAGGCAATAGCGCAAGCATATGCATGTGCATGCAGACTCACAATGAGTAAGCAAAATTGACCAAGACAACCTGTCAGTGAGTCAAAATATCAGCAGTGACCACCAGCTTCAAAAGGACAAACCAGAAACATTCCCGAGGCAGCTTAATTTCCCTAACCCCATAAAAAAAAAGAGAGACCTTCGGCATTGGAATCTCACAGAATCCGTGTCATTGCCTCCATGAGCCCCGTCCCCCAAGAAAAAAGATCACACAACAGGCAGCAGCAACAAAACAGCAAAGACTGCACTTCTGCAAAGCAGAGGACATGATTAACAAGACAAAATGACAGTGCTCAGATGGGAAAAAATATCTTCAGCAACCCCACATCTGACACAGGGCTCATCTCCAAAGTATTAAAAGAACTCAAGAAATTAAACACCAAAATATAAAATAATCCGATTAAAAATGGGGTACTGATTTAAACAGAATTCTCAGCAAGAGATACTCAAATAGATTAAAGACATTTAAGTTAATGCTCAATATCTTTAGCCATCAAGGAATTGCAATTCAAAACAGCTTTGAGATATCATCTTGCACCTGTCAGATTGGTAAAGATCTCATACACAGGTGGCATCTTTTGCTGGAGAGGATGTGGAGAAAAGGAAACACTCCTCAAATGCTGGTGGGAATATAAACATGCACAGCCACTTTTGGAAATCATTATGGCTTGTTCTCAGAAAATTGGAAATCAATCTACCTCAAGACCCATTCACACTCTTTTAGGCATAAACCCAAAGGAGGCACAGTCATACCACAAAGACATTTGCTCAAATCTGTTCATAGCAGCATTAGTCACAATAGACAGAACATGGAATCAACCTAGACGCCCCTCAATCAAAGAATGTATAAAGAAAAATGAGGTATAGTTACACAGTGCAATGCTGCTCAGAGGTTAAAAACAATAGGCTGAAATTTATAGGCAAATAGACAGAAGTAAAAATAAAATTATCCTGAATGAGGTAACCAAGACCCAGAAAGACAAATATGTTATGTACTTCCTCTTAAGTGAATATTAGGCTTAAAACAAAAGATGGCCAGCCTACAGTCTACATCCCAAGAGAAGCTAGGTAACAAAGAGGACCCTAAGAGAGACATATGTGGATCAGCCTAGGAAGGGGAAATAGACCTGAATTTCTTAAAACTTCATCCAATAACTGACAGAATTCGATGTAGAGTGCTTAGGTATGAAGCTATCTACTGTACTGAGGTTCCAGAGTACTGTTGAACAGAAGGAGGAGCAATAACATGAGCAAAGGGATCAAGACCATGATGAGAAACACACAGAAAAGAGACCCGAACCATTGGGAGCTCCCTGTCTTTAGACAGACCATCAGGAATCCTGCAAAGGACCAATCTACTCCCCTGAAAGCAGGGGCAGTGGATGGTTTGGGCAGTTTTTAGGGACGTTGACAGTGGAACCAGGAGCAACCTGTAACGAATGAGCTGGTTTTCTGGAACACATTTTCTATGTAGACAAACCTTGCTAAGACTAGACCCAAGGGGGAGGACCTTGTTCCTGCCTCAATGTGGTGAAGCAAGAGAATTTGTTGGCTCCCCAAGGGAGACTGTACCATCTCTGAAGAGAAGATGGTTTGTGGAATGATGGGAAGGTGAGAAAAGCTAGAGGGGAGGAAGGGGGAACTGGAGTTAGTATATTAAAAATAAAATAAAAATAAAAAATAAATTATTGATAATATGAACTAGATAAAAATACTTTGGTGTATATTCCATATTTCCACTGTACTTTATATTTTGGGAAGTTAATCTTATTACAATTACCAAAAAGCAGAATACTTATTTTGCAAAAAACAGAAATATTGCTATTACTCTCAGTTTCTCCCTCTGACTCTCTCTGTCTGTTTCTATCTTTACCTTTTCTCAATTTTATGTGTAAGGTATTATTAATAGGTGAATTTATAATATAAAAATGTACATTTGGATAAATATTCTGCTTGGTAAATTTTTATTTGATTTGATTTATTGTCTGAAAAGGTATTGAGCAATTGAGAACAGCAAATAAATAAAGAAGACATTATAATAGCCAGTAGCTTTAAATGCAATTATAGTTAAATAATTATAAGTTTGTAATATATATAAATGATTAATATAGTAGATATAAACAAAACTAAACTCTAAAAACAACTCAAAATTCAGAGGTTTTTCAAGCTCAAATTAGTTTGAGACATATTTGGATAAATCATGTTTTGGATCAAAGGTAATATTCCCCAGGAAGGACACACATGACACAGTGCTAGTGATGTGGAAGCCAAGGTCAGCTGGATCAGCTCCGGGAAGCCATGACTGAAGATGTTTCTGTGAGAGCTACTATCCTTGTGTTTGTTTCTGCTCCAAGCCAGAGAGGCAATGCCAGAGACTGGCATACAGTTTTAGTCAAGCAGGGAAATGTTGGAGGTTGGACCGTCAGTCCTGCCAATACCTCTTGCTGCCTTTCAGTGAAGTCATTGGCAAAACTCCTGATTATGCAAAACCCAGCCAAACTCATTTTCATTCCAGAGGCTATATTCCAGGTACATGTCACCCAGTTAATAGAAAACCATAAAGTGAAGTATCAAAGTGCACATTGACATAGACATGAATAATACAACAAGAAAGACCTTAGATCCAAATAACAAGTAATTGTTTATATGCTGTTTGAAGAAGATGAAAACTTTGACCACATTTAGCACATCCTTTTGTTCTGATAAAAGTATGAAAAAAAAATACAGAAAGTGAAGCCAAGTAGTCTATGTCCTCAAGATCCAGCAAGTGTCAAATATGACAAAAGTAATAATATATCCTTAGAAACATGTGCACATACTGTTACTGGCATCTTGTCTGAGAAAACAGCAGGCAACAGTTTGATTAAGATTATTGGGAAAGTTAGTGGATAAAGATAGTTCAGAGAGGGAGCATAATACAGACTGAGTAATGAGCACTATTTGGACTGACTTTTTGGATTGTTGAGGAGTCTAGTGCTGCCTGTGATAATTAGAAGGCTTTCCCCAGTGGTTTATTCTCAAAATTTTTAAAGGATTTGAACAAGAAATGGGATGACTGGTAACGCAAATAGGCTCCTAACAGAACTGGGTTGTGAGTGATACTATTTCTTTCCATAGTTGGTATGGGAGCTCCTTCTGTATATGTGTTGCTTTTTTGTTGTTTTTGTTTTTTGTTTTTATTGGTTTTTGTATAAAGAAACTGTTTTTGGCCAATAGAAAGGCATAACTTATATAGGTGGAGGAAATTAAACCGAATGCTGATAGAAATAAGGCAGACTCAGAGAGAAGCCATGTAGACCCCACCCACCCCCAATGGAAACAGACACCAGAACAGAACTTTACCCTGTAAGCTACAGCCAAGTGATGATACAAAGATTAATGGTGATGGGTTAGTTTAGGATATGAGTTAGCCAGAAATACACTTAAGCTATTGGCCAAATAGTATTGCAAATAATATGGTTTTTGTGTGATTATTATGGGACTGAGCAGGATGGAAACCTCCTAGAATACATAGTAAATTGAGTTCCCTAAGATTCAGTCTACATGATACTGCCATGTTGATAATGTCCAGAAAATCCTTCTTCACTCTTCAATCTTGATTATATTCATTCCCACACTGCCATCTACAGTTCTCTCAGGGTCCCACCACACCACCATCATATATCCCAATCATCTTCATGTTTTATTTTTATAATTATTTATTAAGTTCACAAAGTACATTTAGTGCATGGGTGTATGGTCATGAGCTGTAGCATAAAAGTTTAACACTAATCATGTTCATAAAGAAAAATAAGAGTGAGTATATTCATAGTACGGAAAACAGCTATGCAAGTAAAATTATGCTGAACAGGTTGCATTTATATACTTAGGAATACACACACACACACATATATATATATATATGTAGCCATATTATATATTATTCAAATATATATGTATGTAACAATTAATGAAATAAGAAACCAAAAATTTGAAGAAAGCAAGTTGAGATACATGGGAGGGGTTTGGAGGAAGGAAAGGGAAGGGAAATGTGGTATAATGACATAATAATCAAGAGAATCTGTTGTCTTCTTTTGTCATCTATGGGCACCCATCAACATATACACAGTAACTATCATAACAAACTTAAAAATATTAGCACATCTTAGGTATGAAAGGATGTCTCTTCAAAAGAAATGTTTTACAGTAAATGAAGAGGACCTGAGTTTAGCACCTGTAGCCCTATAATAGGCAGACACTAAGATACGTGATTAAAATTCAAGGTCTAACAGACACAGAGACAGGCAGATCTCAAGGTTCACTGGCCAACCAGACTAAAGCAAACTACAAGGTATGACATCTGGGAGAGAATCTGTCTCATGAAATAAGGTGACAAGTGAGAAAAGAAGATATTGGAGGCTAAACTGGTTTTTCATCCATACATTCATGCACTGTCAGTGGCACCCTAAAACACATATATACAAATATACTATGTACACTCATACACATTTACACCAAACAAAGAGTGTTGAGAAGACATCTCAGTGAGTAAAACACTTGCCATATGATAACTAGATCAAACAAAACAAATAAAGGATAATTTATTGTAATATGTGTCCAAAGAAGCCAGAGAATAAAATAAGCCAGCTAGCTTAGCGTATACAAGATAATTTCAAGCAGTATTCTTCTGTAACTTCCCAAAAGGAGGACTGAAGTGTAGTCTAGAAAAGAAGTGATTTCCCTTAGCAGGAGTTGATCATATAAACATGAGGAAGTTTCACATCATGATGAAAGGGGTTGCTGGAAAGCGACACAGTGCTGGAGGCAGAAATGGTAAGCCATCAAATCCCACTGGTTGACATTCCCACAGCAACCAGTCCAGACAAA
This sequence comes from Chionomys nivalis, assembly GCF_950005125.1. Taxonomy (NCBI): domain Eukaryota; kingdom Metazoa; phylum Chordata; class Mammalia; order Rodentia; family Cricetidae; genus Chionomys; species Chionomys nivalis. The sequence goes on along the minus strand of NC_080100.1, from coordinate 17,247,175 downwards.
GTAACTTTCTTTTTGTGTTTGGTTCTCTAAAAGACTAGCCTTTCAGCAGTAAAGAAATAAGTGGTAATATTGTAATTGAAATGTATCAGTTTTAATTCCCTCAGCACCTCCTCTGATTACTGTTGCCACATGATTTTAATCTCTTATTCTTAAGATCTCCAATACAGAAATCAGCTGCCAGTTACATCAGTTTTGTTTGTGGCTGTTTTTCCTCACAAAGACTGAGAAAACCTGTCTACAGAAAGTGAATGAAATTGGTTTGACAAAGAGAAAAATAATGTAGAAGTAGATGTGACACTTTGATGAGTGAAATGGTGTTTCAGGCAGAGTATGCTGGGGAACTAAGGCAGCATTCTAATCTCTGTCTCTCTGTCTCTGTCTCTGTCTCTGTCTCTCTCTCTCTCTCTCTCTCTCTCTCTCTCTCCATGAGTGTATATCTGTGTGTGTGTCTCTCTCTCTGTGTGTAAAAGAGAGAGAGGCAGATTCAGTGATAGAGAAACAAAAGGGAATAGAGGGAGACAGAGATGGAGGAACAACAGAGAGACAGAGAAAATTAGCAACCGAACATAAAATTTCAGAAGATTTTAAAATCTGGGTTCTTTAGTAGAGGACATCAGGCAGAATATCCAGCATAAAACATTTCAAATGATATAGTTCCTTTCGGAAGACAGACATCAACACACCCCATGAGAACAAATGAATCAGCTAGTGTCTAGAGAGACATGAGTGAATTCAATGTGTCAATGAGGAGACCATCAAACAAGAATGTTTCTTTCTCTCTTGGGGGACTATATCATTGTAAGGCCTTTGAAGCAGTGGGCATACTTCACTCTATTACAGAAAGCAATCAACTTTATTCAGTCTATCATTAGCTGCAAATTGTGTGTCTAGTTTGTTCTCTCTCAGTGTTCAAAGCCATAAGTCTCTCAGATCCATTCGATGTAAACCATAAAATTACTGATCAAAAATACCCCAAAAAGCAAACAACTTTACATACTTGATTTCTTTTCTTGTTTACTTTTTCTTATCATGACTATAGAGAGTAATTCACATGCCACATAAATTCCTGTAAGTAGTTGTGGACATTTTTCATAATTTAAGAATCACTTTAAGTAATCCATTATCATTTTCATGATAAAATGACCTTACGGAAGAAAAATAGAATGGGCAATTAATAATTTATCTCTTGGTAAGTTTATAACATTCTTTGAAGTTCTAATCTCAATGAACAAGCATTGTCTCATTCTTTTAGCATTTCTTTTGCTATTGTTTGAGGGTTGATTTGCAGTTATTTTTTTCTATTTTTCTTGTTTGTTTTGAGACCGAATCTCTCTCTATAGGCCAAGCTTTCCATAAGAATATGAGTCTCAAACCTAAGTCTGCCAAGCACTGAGACTGCAGGATGGTACTGCTTTGGATAGCTGTTCTTTAACATTTTACATTTAGTGCTAAAGTTAAATGGTCATGTTGAATTTAAATCACGCAGTGGCAAGAATTCTGTTGATTAATCTAGTCAAGAATTTTGAATCCAATTTAGGTAAGTAAGATAAGAGGAAATAGTTATTATAGTAACTTCAAATTTCTATCAAATAAAAACCTATCTAGATTCAGACCTTATAACCTTTGCAGAACTAATTCAAAATACATCATAATATTAAATACAGAATGCAAATCTATAGTCATTCTTGAGTGTAAAATAGGAAATATGGATGGCATTGGATATGATGATGACTTTTAGGTATAAAATCAAAGATAAAATTCAAAAAGTAAATAATTGCCAAGCTGAACATCATTAAAATGGAATGTAACTGCTCAGTGAAAGGAAACAATAAGAAAAGGGGGAGACAAAAACCAGACAGGGACAAAGCATTTTGTGAAATACGTTTGATTCAGAACTTTTATCTAAAATTCAAATAGAAATATAGCTCCACATCAAAAAGAAATAATGACTAAATTTAAAATGAAACAGAGATTTTTGAAAGGCTGCAAGAACACATGCAGACATTAAATAAGAATAGGAATATAAAGGCCCACACTATGCCATTCAAAAAATGCAAATAAAGACCAAAATGAAACACAGTGCATGCCTATGGAAAGCCTGAGATTGGAATATTTATGGCACTAAATGATAGTAATGTAGGCATTCTTTTGTTCCAGCCATCCAGACCCAAAATAATCAGAGAAACTGTATTAATTAAAACCCTGATGGACCAATCACTTAGCCATATTCCTGGCTAACTAATAACTTAAATTAACCCTTTTCTATTAATCTGTGTATTACCATGTGGCTATGGCTTACCAGGTAAAGTTACAATATCTGTCTCCTTTGGCAGTTACATGACTTCATTTTGACTCCACCTACTCTCTCCTCTTAAATCTGCTTGGAATTCCTACCTTGCCATATTCTGCATTGCAATAGGCCCAAAGCAGCTTCTTTATTTACCATTAGTATTCACAGCATACAGAGGGTAATTCCCACATCATAGTAAGAGGGTGAACAGTTAGCCTTCCAAACTTCCTAGTGACAATGTGCAGACAACTTAGAAGTGAGTTTGAAAGTATATTACAAAATTGAGCTAATTTGTACCATACAACTCAATAATAACACTCCTTTCTATGTACCCAAATAATTCAGAAATGTTTATAAAATAGCTTAAATATATATTTTCAGTGAATTTCTTTAAATTTACCTAAATTTGAAATGAAAAATGATTTGGTTTAGTGTCAATAAATAACAAAACAATGGTGCATCTAGGCAATGAGGTATTAGTATGGTAAAGTTGAATAAAATTTCAAAGCCCTGAAAGGTACAGATGAATCATGGATGAATTTAACTAAGTGAAAGAATCCAATCAATAGAATATATACATAATATGAGTCTAAAAAATAAATAATTAGAAGGGGAGAACTCTAAAGATCAATATTTCTAGGTTTTGAAATGGGAGAGTGTTGTTAGTCACCATTTTGGGATGAGTTCTGCTGCAATCCTAGCTGTGGTGAGCTCCTGTGTTCCAGTGTATAATCTTGAGGATTAGAAAATGTTAAGTAAGTCTGTTGTTATGGCATAGGCATTTAATTCCAGAATGGGGGAGGCAGAGGCAGATGGATATTTATGAGTTTAAGGCCAGGCTAGTCTGCAGAGTGAATGCCAGTACAGGCTCCAAAGCTACACAGAGAAACCTTGACTTGAAAAACCAAACCAAAACAAATAAGCAAAAAAAAAAAAAAAAAGAAAGAAAATGTTAAGTCTTTAACAGGATACAAAGCACTGCTAGAACAGGTATTAATTCAAGAGAAAAGCATTATGTTGTTAGGCAGTGAACACACACTAGACCTAGTATCCTGAAGGCAGTCCCTCTTTAGGTCAAACACCCTTTCTCAAGAGAAGGATCAGAATAATGCTTGAATTCCCTGACCTTTGGTCAGGGTGGAATACATCTACCTGTATGGGTAATCTTAATGTTCAAAACACCCTAGGTCAGTGTGTGTAACCACGGTTGTTGTCAACAACTTTGAATTAATGCAAACAGTTTTGAGCCTCCACAAGAGAGCTGAATAAACAGAACAAGAGGAATGTTAAGTAAATCAAATACTTTGTCTTAATTATATTCCAATAATTTCTATGAATTGGAATAATGTGAAGCATTAAATAGGAATGTTAAAGTAAAGTATGAGCTTTGGTTGGTCATGTAGACACAAAATTCTAACAGGTTTACTTCTCCAATACAAAATCTTTGGAGGCAGATGTGATGGAAGGGCCCCTGGGGAAATTGGTGGAAAGGAATAGGGGTGGAAACAATGAAGATATGTTGCATATATTTATGAAAGTTTAATAGAAAATATTAAAAGAATGACTTGTAAACCTGGCCAAATGGAGAGTGGAAATACATTGCTGACTGGTAGAGGTTGCAGCTGTCTCGGGGCTTAAAGCTTAACTCAATAGCTCAACAATATGAAAACTTGCTTCTTCCTCAGCAAAGGTTCATGCTCTATATCTGCCCTTATATGGGGAATGTCCTTGGACTTGGAGGACTGACCTTATCAGAAAGCAGCATCTAGAACTCATGCCTGACTCTAAACTTCCTGCCTTATACATCTTTGGCATGGACTTTGGCACAGATTCTTGCTAGAATATTTGTGCTAGGAGTTGCTGTCAGGGTTTCTGTCCTGCCTGATTCCTGCAGTCATTAAGTCCCAAAGAAATCACACAGAGGTCTACATTAACTATAAACTGATTGGCCCATTAGCTCAGGCTTCTTATTAACTCTTATAACATATATTAGCCCATTATTCTTGTCTATATTAGCCATATGGCTTAGTACCTTTTTCAGTGAAGCAGTCACATCTTGCTTCTTCTGTGTCGGTCTCACAACCACAGAAAGATTTTCCTTCTTCCCAGAATATTTCTGCTCTCATTGACCCGCCTCTACTTCCTGTCTAGTTGTCCCACCTATACTTCTTGCCTGGCTACTGACCAATCAGCATTTATTTAAAACATAATTGACAAAATACAATTGTCCCACACCAAGGAGTTCTTCTATAGGACCCTACTACCACATCCTAACCCTTGTGATAGAAGCATGTCACTTAATGAAAATTAGGGTTTGTTCTCGATGCTCACTCATCCTATAATTTCCCCGTGCTCTAAAATGAAGTTAAGATGATTCACCAAAATCCGTATCCTGAAGGGCTGTCTCTTCTGGTGCTCCTGGTCTGTAGACAAAGCTTGCTATTGCCCCTTCAACCTCGTTTCTCTGTTAACAAGCCAAGAAGGAAAGAAGGCCCCAACAACTGAGCAAGAATATTTTGTGACAACCCCAAAGAAAACAGTATATTTTTATGTTTCAACTAGTTATTACAAACAGTATGTCACACTAAATCTCAAAGGAATGTTTTAAAATCTATGTTACTACTTTCAGAAAATGATCTAATTTACCAAACATTAATATGATTTTATATAAAAATAAGGTATACATGTGCCAAATACTTTATTTATTACATTAGAGAACAGGAGAAAAATAAGATGTTAAGTTGAATTTAAGTTCTGGAGCAGATGTAAAGTAATTGTATAAAAAAGGAGAGATTCAACAAAACTGTCATGCTAAGACAGTTGTGTTAGATGTAACAGCAGGTGTATATTTATTCTTTACAGAATAATAAACTTGACAGGTGATATGTTCTTCTGAACAGAAAATATTTGCAAGTCTACCAAACACAGATCTATAAGCAAACCTCTGCCCCTGCAGTGTTCTAAAATATTCAGTGAATGGGAAGTCATACTCACCATGATGAAACCCCGAGAAATTAATTTTGCCAACTTCTAGATCGTAATTTCCATTCACCATACCTTCCAAATCTTTAGTTAAAGTGGTTGCCATGTGAATCCAGTAAATATAATTATTGTATTTATTATTTTATATCTATGCATGGATATGTTTGACTTATTTGATTTTTTCAGACATTTGTAAAAATGCTAAAAACCATGGTGTCACTCCTCAAGTACTGCCTATCTTATTGTTTGAGACATAATCTCTGACAAAGCCTGAGGCTAGTGAAGTCTACAAGGCACACAGTATGGGGAACTCCAGAAATTCTTCTTTCCTGCCCAGGGATTGCAAGAACACAACAGAAAGCCTGGATTTTGGTAAAATTAATGTTCGATATGCAAATACTGATGAACATATCATTATCCCAGTACTAAATACTCTTTTGTTAGTTTTACAATACAGCAGTTATTTTATTTATGCTTTTTGTGTTTGGAAGCTAAGGAGAAATGTATACATGTATGTGTGCATATGAAGGGCAGAATTCTAATAGGCTGTCAATTTTTTTGGAATGATCGGCCTTACTTTTGAGACAGTGACTTCTCACTTGCTTAGGACTCTGATTATAGCTTTGCTCCACTATATTAAGAATTTATGTGGCTTCTCTAAAATATACTCAAAAGCTTGTATTTATGTGAAAAGACTTTACTGACAGAGAAAAATTCCCAACCTTTACTTATGTGTTAGTATTAATTTTCTAAAACAAGATTTGAAACAAAACTATACCCAAAATTAAGTATAGTGTTGATATTCTGGAATTTATGCCAAGTTGTCTATACCAAATGAAGTGATGTGTTCATAAAAATAATTTTTGGAAATCAATTCATTTACCTGGGAGGGATTATCCTCTTAAGTTGAAATATATTGAGTATTTATGAAATGGCTTAGAAAAGACTAGTCACAAGATGTAAAAATTCAGAATGTTATGTGTAGTAATTGGTGAATACACAATTGAGAAAAACATTCAGAAGAGTTTGGAAGCTCAGATGTAAAGAGTAAGTTTTATTTTAAATCAATTTATTATGTCAGTTCTGATGAAAGTTTGATCATAGAAGTTAAAAGAAATAAATACAAGTAATGTGTACATATAGAAACTGGCAGTCAGGTAGAGATCACACAGTCTACAAATCATAAGGAGCAAGGAACATCGACATGCTGTCAAGATCAAAGTACTGATCAAACATAAGGGTAAATAGTTCAAGAAGAGAGAAATAGCAAAAATAGGTCGCCTATTGTTTAGCTGAAAGTTATGATTCTTCTTTATTTTTTAATACAATGGATTATCTGATTTATACCAATCATATCAAATAGAAGAGAAACAAGAAAAACCAAGGCCTTAAATGCTTTACATTTGTATTCACCATAATTTGGAAAATAAAAATATCCCTTCAACATCAACAAAAATAAACAATATCAATTTTCATTAATAAAGGACTTTTTTTCATCTGTCAGATTGTACTTTTTTCTATGTAACATGAAACGGTAGATATTTGAAAATATACATAAAATTTCATCACAATCATGCCCACCATACATTTTCGGCCTTCAGTTCTTCCTGAACTACCTTGAAAATATCTTTCAAACTTCATATGCTATTCCTTAATTGTTTATAACATTAAAATTAGTAGTGCCTGTTTGTGTATGTGATTAGGGTAATCCACTGGTACAAGGGCTCAGAACTCAAAGAAAAATTACTATCCCTCCCCAAGGCCACATCAACTATTTATAGTTCCTCACCAGCATGCCCCTCACCCATAACAGAATTTTGACTAACTTGATCTTGTAAAGTTCTTATGTAGGCAACCACAACTACTATGGTCTCATGTATACTGTAGGAATGTTATGCAATGTCGAGAGGGAAGCATTTCATAGCACTTTCCTCTATTGCCAGTGTCTTAGTCTTCTATTGATATGAGGAGACACCATGATCACAGCAACTCTTATGAATGAAAGCCTCAAATTGGGGCTTGCTTACAGGTTCAGCTATTCAGTTCATTGTTATCATGGTGTGAAGCAGGCAGGTTGATTTGATGCTTAAGATGTAGCTTGAGAGTTCTCCATCCAGATCTGTAGGCAGCAAGAACTGAAGCACTGTCCCTGGCTTGAGCTTTTGAAACCCTGACTCCAAGCACCAGTAACACATTTCCTCCAACAAGGACATACCTTGTAGGCTCTTTCAAGTAGTACTATTTCATAATGACAAAATATCTAAATATATGAGTTTGTGGAAGCCATTTCTATTCAAACCACAATAACCAATCTCCAGGATTCTTCCTTTGCCCTTTTCATCAGTCTTGATAGTTCTCAGCCTTGTTTGAAGTGAACATATCATAGTTTTGTTACATTCTATTACTGTTATAAATCACGGTCCAAGATCAATTTAGGAAGAGAAATAGGCTTATTTGTTTTGAAAGTCTTGATTATATTTCATCACTGAGGAAAGTCAGGGCAGGGCTTCATGCAGGGGCAGAACAAGCCCTATGTGGATAGCTGGTTTTTGTCTTTCTCTCGAGATGTCACTCAACATGCTTTTTAATACAGCCCAATTCCACTGACACAGAGTACCACCCACAGGGAACTGTTACCAACACATCAACACCGATCAAGAAACTACCCTACGAACATGCTCCAATCTTTGGGAGAGAAGCAATTCCTTAATTTACTTCCCTCCTCCAATTTGCCTTAATGCCAAATTGAAAAACAAAACGAAACAACAACAACAACAAAATCCTAATAAGCGCATGTGTATTTCACTGTCCTTTTGTGGGTTTGAAGAATTTCATAACTTCTCAGATTTATGAGTAGTGATGAATATCTGCTGTCCAGTTCAAAGAGAATCTTATCTGGTTGAGGTTAGAAAGGTCAAACATTCTCTCCTGTCCCTCTCTTCTTTATTGTACTCAGGTCTTCTGAGAGAATGCTAAATGCCTCTTTCAGGACCAAGCCCTTGATCATTATGCACTCTCAGTTTCTTAGGCTTTCTTGCATTTCTGCATTTGTCAGCTGATTGAGCAAAAGGGTAAGTATGCAAAGATTCTCCAGGACAGAAATAAACATGCTGGGACAGCCTTACAATTAAGCAATTAATTCAAGAAACCTTTTTTTCTTGACTGTTTATTGATTTATAATTTTATTATGCAATGTGACTTCCATATATAATAGCAAAGTATATTTTTTAGCTGTTACTAATATGCTATATCTAAAGAATGCTAATATTATAAGGAAAAGAGGTTGATTAGTATTGAGCTTTGAATGTTGAATATCTAAGACCATAATGGCATTGTTTCTCAGTCTGTATTACAGAGCAAAATGGAAAATATTTCAATATCCAAAGTCCAAACTGTGCTAAATATTGTAGGAATATTTTATTTGTATTTTAATGAAGATCAGAGAGTAAAACAGCCACCCTGTTCAGTCTTACATACCAGGCAGTGGGGATACACACCTTTAATCCCAGAAGCCATACTAGTTTGCCATAGAAACTGGAAAGTAGTGTTGTACACCTTTAATTCCAGGACTAGAGAGGAATATAGCATGAGAGGAGACAATGCTCAGTCACTCTCTGTGGACAGAGCTTTCTGTACCACTCGTTCCCACTGCCATTCAGTCCTAAAGAAATACACAGATGCCTACATTAATTATAAACTGGTTGGCCTATTAGCTCAGCCTTTCTTATTAACTCTTATATCTTACAGTAACCCATAATTGTTGTCTGTGTTGTTACCTTTTATCAATGAGGCATTCTCATCTTGCTTCCTCTGTGTGGGTGACAACTGCAGATTGACCTTTTCATCATTCCAGAATTCTCCTGTTCTCCCTATACTTCTTGCCTGTCTACTGGCCAATAAGCATTTTATTAAAGAAATACAAGTGACAAGTCTTTACAGGGAACAAGACCATCGTCCCACTCACCTTTTTTTTTAAAACAAGAACTCTGAATCTAGTCTCTTATATTTAGCTTTTTCCTGATCATTATCCATAATAACTTGTAACCAATTCTCTAAACAAGACAATCATCCAGAATCCATTTTTGGGAATGTGGGGTAATTTTCTCAGATACTTACAAAGCCTGTCAGGAAAGGCTGCTAAGCTAAAGCAATGTAAAGGTATCTTGACTTTAAAAAATTGAGTCTAAGGAATGTTGCTTTGGAAAAGAGATTCTTCTTTCTTTCCACAGAGGATGATAACCTGTGGAATCTTTTAAGACTAATGTGGTTTGTTGGACAAAGACCCCCTGAAAGGTTGCCTTGAACACCCCTCAAAAATTATTTTGCCCAATAAATAGCACGAATAAGTTTGGACACAGAAATATGCCCATATTTCCAAATATTGTTTGTAAATGTTTTTTTTACATTTAATGGGTAAAATGCATTAGGTATTTGAATTGGTATGTATCTTGGTTTATTGATACAAATTTAAGGTCAATTTTGTTATACTGTGTATATGTATTTCTGATCTTGATTAAGGTATTGTGTTTGTGCAGCTTATTAAAAATGTAATGTATAATTAAGAAATATAGTTCAATAGATAGTCATCTATAATTGTCTAGAATGTACTCATGTTAGGTTTTCTAGATAAACAGATATATTTCAGTTAGAAAATCTTTAAACCTTTCAATGACCTAAGGAATATCACATTTAAAATGTTTTGAAACTTAGGGCTTTTCATGATATGAGACACATACGCTCCTGGCAACACCAATGTACTCATTATGGAGTTGGTTAGCCATTTGAGTAAGAAACTGCTGTTTCCTGGACTGCTTAATGAACTGGACATGCAGGATCCGCAGAGAAATGACTAATGAACTTGCCTAAAGGTGAGACTATCCTTTTGAGTTCCTGTAAGGGTCTGCTAGACAGTCTCCAGGACACAGAAAAAAGTGACTGACAAACTGCCAATATAGGTGGAACTGTCTTTGAAATTTCCTGCTTCATGGAAAAGTCTGCTCAATATTATGGGCCTGTAGGCTGAAAATGTATGCCCCAATGGTACAGAAGAACTTTGGGTTACTGTCAAGGAAGTGAGATGTCTCTGTCATTTTTAGAGTGTTGAAAGTTGCTTAAAATGTACTTACTGTTTACTTAGGTAATTTTATATCTTTTTGCAGTCTTTGAAGGAGTTGAAGAGCAGATAGATAGTTATAATTATAGTTTTCTTTAGTTATGATAAAAAATAAAGTATATATAAATATTGTAAGTGTATTTTTGCTTGAGATCTGTTTTGTTATATGTAATTTTTTATTATGTTAAAGCTAAAACCTTCCTTTTTATTTTAACGAAAAAGGGGTGGTGATATGGAGTTTCCCCTCTGTATGTTGTGATTACCATTGATAAATAAAGGAACTACTTTGAACCTATAGTAGAACTATAGGGGAACACAGAGCAAGTCAGGGAAAACTAAGCTGAATGCTGGGAAAAAGAGGCAGAGACAGAGAATCCATATAGCTCTGCTGAAGATAGGTGCTAGAATGGATAAGACCAATAAAGTAATTGATAGCTAAAGTTGTTGGAATATGGTGATGAGGGAACACTCATCAGAAGTTGGTGGGAATGAAAACTTTCCAGCCACTACAGAAATCAGAAGTGGTGGATGCTCATGAAAATGGGAACCAATCTACCTCAAGATCCAGTAAAACCACTCTTGGGTATATAAGCAAGACAGTCTTCAGGACTCTTCTTCCATACATCCATAAAAACAAAAAACACAGAAAATGTTGGATATATCAAGTATGACTAGAGGGACTGTTCCCTATTGGCCTACCACGGGTGTTTGAAATAAACAGCAAAATAGAAAAAGACATGAATTTATAATCTCTTGTCCAAGTTTCAAATAGGAGTCCAGAGAAATGGGTAAGACTTCCTTTTCCTCTGTTGTTAGATTTATATTGACTTTAAAATATATTATTAATTAATCATTACAACTAAAGCAAAGGGACATATTAACATTTTATTTCTATATTATTATTGACCCATTTAGTGTAACAAAAATATTTCTCTTTTTCCATAAAACAGTCTTTTATCTTCAAGCTTAGTTTTTATTTATTTACCTAATAATTTAATAAAGTAGCACAAGATACACAACAGAAATACATATTTTAATTAAATGGTAAACCGAGCTTGTAGAAAATGTTATCTCTCTATGTACACATAAGTAGATGTGTGAATATTTATTTCTCTGTTCTGTATGTTTATGTTTTAATATAAAAGATCATTAATTCAAGCACTGTTTCAGGCTACATATAATGTTTTACTTAAAGAAATTTTAATGCAATTGTAATGGTTTTTGGGTTTCAGTTGGGTGGTGAGAAATTTTCATAAAGTTTCAACTAACCAAACATGAATGTATTCAATAACGGCTAGCCATTCACTTTATTTTTTTTTGCGTTTGTGTTAGAAGTGACTTCTATAGTTAGAAAACAGTGCTGCTTCCATGTTTCTGAGGTGTCTTTTAATACAACTACAAAGGGGAGTATGTTAAATAGCATCCTAAATGCCCAGTGATTAACACCCACTATAATCAGCATAACCTTGTTCATTTGAAATTCTACCTCCCTCAGCTCTGTTAGCCTACTCAAACCCTTACATGCTGGCTGGTGATAATTATGTTTACACTACCTCTGAAGAACCCTAAGATGCCTCTCTTTGGAGGAGTACTGTTAAGCAGGGTTTAACACTGAGGTAATTTTATTATGCTTCAAGAATTTTCGAATGACTAATACTCACATTATCCAAGAAATATAATAATTAGCCAATATTTCTCATACCCCCTATAGCATTCTAGATAATTAAATTTTACTATATGGAACATTAATTTGAACTTTGTGGATATTATAAAGCAATGTTATTTTATTTTAGAAACACCTGCAGCAGGTTTCTTTAACTTCTGACCTGATACATTATTAACTAATAGAGCTGTAAGAGGAATGCTCCAGCAGCTAAGCTAAAGATTTAAATAAACAGAAATCTAGGAATAAGCACTGTTTTTGTAGTTCTCATATATATATATATATGCGTGTGTGTGTGTATTTCCATAAAACTAGTTTATAATAAAACATTCATGGATACAAAGAAAACATGTATAATAGAAAAGCATAGCTTGATCACTTTTAAAGTTCTTTATATTAATGTTGGTCTTGTATGTAGTAGTCGAAATTTTAAACCTAAGCTTTTGATACATATAAAAAATAAAAGCTAAAATGGCCATGATATATATATATATATATATATATATATATATATTTGTATTTTGGAAGTAGGAATTATAGTTCATTAAATTAAACAGATAAAATCATTAGATACAAATTAAACTTTAATCATTGGAAAAATTTCATGAGTGTGTATAAAAAAATACACTTGTAAAGTTTTGACCCAAATATTAACTGCTTCAAAAAGTAAACTTGTAGTTTGTTGAACTTAGTGACGAAGTTTACAAATGAAGAAGGCAGTTACATTCTTTACACAAACTAAATCATATCTATAATGAGAATCAGAAAGCATTATTTTTCTTGTGAAGAGAAAAAAGTAATGAGGTTTATTGTCTATTAAAATGTCATTTCTGCTCAGTATACCTTACACAATGCAATAATTTTATGAAAGTTTATAAAATGTTGCTTATGTACTCAGTAATTAATATACTCACAGAATAGCTAAAGATAGTCATAAAATAGCACACAATTATAACTGTTAGATTTAAGGCAACAAAAGAATTTTGCTTCCAGATAAGAATCAAAGAAGCATGAAATGATCATTTGTTTTGTTGAATATACAATATACAAAATGTTTCCATTGAATATTGTTGACTTGTAAAAAAATTATAATGTTTTTCAAAAGCAGATGTTTCTGTAATTAGACAATTTTCAATGAAGGACAGTGAATATTGACAGAGCAAAGTGTGTTTTAAAAACAAGCAAAGAAGACCCCCAACTGTATATCTCTTGTTATCAATTGAAGCTTTCAGTACCAGGAACGGGTTACATACAGGTCAAAGTCTTGGCCAAAGGGTCCCATAGGAAACCCATAAAAATGAAGGAAATGAAAAGACTATTGGTGGCTCTCCACAAATTGATGACAATGTCCTAACTTTGAAAACAACATATACACAAGGCATTGAACACAAAGGAGTCGATACATTGCTTCCCTAAATCCTTTTCTTCTGTGTATTTGTATTCATGATTTCAGATGATACTTTGCAAGCTAAACAGCAGGCTGCAAACCATTCTATCTACCAGAGTCTCCTGTGTGGAAGAAATGTTGATACATTAGTGACACAAAAATAGTGGAATAACAAACTAAATCTGATTTGACTTAAGTTCTAGTACACAGGATGGAGCTCATAGCTGACATTGGGTGACCTTGATCCTGAAACTAAATTTTATGCCAGAGACTATTGTTCTACAAAAGGAACATAGCAATAAAATAACTCCTAATTACATTATGCTCTACTCAAAGATCTCTTACTTGCACAGCCACCATCAGTGAAGCTTCCATATGAGGAAGATGAGAACAAATACAGATAGCCATAGCCAGACAATATGGAGAGAGAGAGAGAGAGAGAGAGAGAGAGAGAGAGAGAGAGAGAGAGAGAGAGAGAGAGAGAGAGAGTCAGTTCTTGGAACACTTAGTGCCAAAAATGATGTATCGATTAAATTCCTCCTCTCAGGGCTAAGGGAAATCTGTGAAAGTGGAGGCAGAAAGTGTGTGTAAGATTCAAGGTGGGATCAAGGCACCAAGAAATGAAGGCCTTCTAAATGCAATGGGGTGGGAGGAGGAACATGCACAAATATTAACTATGAATATTAACTCACAGAGACTAGGGAAGCATGTAGGGTGTGCAAGAATCTGCACCTAACAAGTTACTAAAGCCTAAAGGAGACATAGAAGCACATCCCATCCCTAATTCAGAAGATATCTCCAATCAATCGCTACTTTCATATAAAAATTAGAGTCTCATTAGAGAAACAGAACAATCTTAAGGGGAAGCTTCATGTCCACAATAGATGGTGAGCACAAAGTAAACTCAACGTCCACTTTGGAAAATTTTTTGTCCCATAATGTTGTCAGGATATTTTTTTAATGCTATAGGTATTTTTCATATATATTATGATCTTTAGTCTTTAAGTTTTATGGGGTTTCCATGAGAAAATATGTGCCTTATATCCATATGTGCTTTTTGTGCTTTATCTTCAGCTTTTTATTGTTTAATTGTTTTATATTATTCTTATTTGTCTTTTATTTATCTTGTTGAATTTTATTTCATCTTATTACTTATTATTGTTTTTATATGCCTATTTGTTTTCTCGGGAGATATAGAAAAGTTGTGGGTTTTAATTTGATGAGGGGAGAAACAGGAATGAGAAGAAAGGGAAGGAAAAAAATCGCAATCAGAATATATTGTATGAAAAAACATTCTAAGTAAAAGTAAAAGAAAATAATCAAATTTTTTTCCTATTCAAACATATTTTTTCAGTTTTAACAGAAGCTGTAACTATATATAGCTTATTATATATGTATATTATACAATGTAAGGATAATTATATATAAACTAATTGTCCTATATACTCTATAATTTTTGCTTGGTGCAAAAAGCTAATAAGAAAGTGTTTATTTTGACTCCGAGTTTCACAATATAATTCAGTGATTCTCCAAGTGCTGTTTCTCAAAGTGGTTCTCAAGGTGCTAGGTTTCACAGTGCTGTTGAGTGTTCTATATACTGAAGGAAAAGAAAATAATACTGTTCTTGCCAGCAGTGGACAGCTTGTGCTGCAATATTGACCTCGTAGGAAAATGTGCCAAATTGTGAAGTAGTGGCAGGACTGTTTTGGAAGTAACCAATTTATATTTATTTAAATTCAATCTGCTATCCTGGAGGTAAATCATGTTTTATACCATCAAACTGATCAGCAGCAGGGAAGTAAAAAGCTCAAGAGGTAAGTCTACATTTCTTGTTTTGCTAAAAGGACATGTTTCAAAATGACTCTAAATATTTGTGCTTGTATGCAGATATTAATGCTGTTCTTAGTTTAGTGAGTGAAGTTTCACTCTCAGTATCTGTGAACGCAGATACACTATGAGGAGTGTTGGGAGCATTGAGACCCCAGATCCTGAATTTCTTGTAAACAACTTGTTTTCCCCTGATCTGAGTGCCTACAGCTGCTCTGAGCACTGAGGCCTTCAGGAGTTCCTGATGGCAGGAGAGTGGTTTCTGGTGGGTTTGGCTTGGGTGTGGCTATCTCTATATAATCTGCCACTGAACACAATAAAGGGGGCATTCTTGGGGAATTCAAGGATGACCCGTGTCGCTGTCTCTCTGTCTGTTTGTGTCTGTGTATTTTAACCTCCAGCCCCTTGTCTGAAGCTCGGTAACTGAGTGCCAGCACAGTGTTGAGAATAAGTAGCTTCGATTGTTCTTCTATATATAGACATCTATATCTCTGGCTCTTTAATTGCAGCAACATTTTGAAAGAATGTTTAGAAAGAATTTAAGAGCCAGAGGATGGAAAGAGTACTATAAAATGGGATTTTCTAGGTACAACATGGTTGTTATGACAATGAAGCCACCAGTGGTAGTTATCTGTAAAAGAGCTGCCCAAGAGTGGGCATACACCAATCCATCGTGGATGAGCTATATTACTACAAAAGGGGCAACTAACACTTAATGATTGCCAGGGGACAGAAAGACTCAGTTATCAGTGGTTTAGTCCCTAATATAGTACTATTGCTCAAGAAAATAATCTCTAAACCAAACGACTAACTAAATTTATTGCATCACAATAAGGTGTGATAAATAACACAAAATACAAGGGTAACTATTTTAGCTAAAGAAGTTTTAGAGAAATGAGAAGAGAATAGTGGTATTAAATTATGAAAAAAGTATTGTACGCAGCCGGCTGTGGTGGCACACGCCTTTAATCCCAGCACTTGGGAGGCAGAGGCAGGCGGATCTCTGGGAGTTCGAGGCCAGCCTGGTCTACAAGATCTAGTTCCAGGACAGGCTCCAAAGCTACAGAGAAACCCTGTCTCGAAAAACAAAAACAAAACAAAACAAACAAACAAACAAAAAAAAAAGTATTGTACACATGTATGTGAAAATTTGTAAAATAATAAATAAAAAATAATATTATTTAAAAATAAAAATCTTTTAAAGAAATTAAATTTTATTATCTCCAGTAGTTAAACACATGTGTCGATTTTTCTCAATGAAATTTTTCCACAAATTCATACGGTATGTTTATATTGCATGCAACATTTTTTTCATTCCCCTCATTGATGTATACATTTTCTTCCTCCTACTTTCAGGTTGCCTTTTATAAACTTTAGTAGCTAAACCAAATGGGATGATTGTCTTTTTATGTCTGAGTTGTTGCCCTAAACAAAGTAAACATTGATTCCATAGCTTTCTTGCAAAGGAAAGGATTTCAGTTTTCTTTGTGGCAGTACGGTATATTGTTATGAACTGTAGTTTACACACTTACCAACTTCTAAGTGCTAAAAAAGTTTCATATTGCAGCTAAAGGGAGTATTTTTGCAGAAATTGTGGACATTTACTCAGCCATGTGGTTTACTGATTCCATTTCAAAGGTAAACACACAGAGAAAGCATTTGATCAAACTGCCGCATCAGACATGCATTTTGTTCTGCAGAGAAGGTCTAAGGTAAATAAAAAGGATTAATCATCCATTTAATAGTCCTGTAATTTCAGCAACTGTGAGAATATCTTGCCAATTTGATCATTTTTGTATCTCATGGAGTCTACTGCTATGTAGGACATTTAATGGACTTTTGCATCATCAGTGATTAAAGTATGAATTAAAGTAACCACTTAGGAGACAAATTAAATAAATTAAATAAAAAGAAATGTGGAATTTAAAGTCAATCTTTTAGTTTATTACTCCTAGAGCTTTAATAATGAGATAACTTGTGAAATGAATGATATGAGTATGAAAATTTCATAATCAAAGATTTACAGAAAAATGTGCTTTGACTGCTTCATAAAACCTTGCACATATCTGGACATACTTCCCATATTATTCGTTCCATGTGTTCTGAGAAGTATGGTAAGTTCCTGGATGATCTTCCTCATCAATGGAAAAATTACAGAGACATGGACAAAGTCTGTTCTTTAAATCATCATCTTACAGTTTTTGATTTTTTTTCTAGATTATTTTGCTTTCACATATTTATTACTCATTTACTTTAAAATTATTTTAGTGTCACACAATTATTTTATTTATTTATTAAAGATTTCTGCCTCCTCCCTGCCACCGCCTCACATTTCCCTCCCCCTCCCCCAATTAGATCCCCCCCTCATCAGCCGGAAGAGCAGTCAGGGTTCCCTGCCCTGTGGGAAGTCCAAGGACCTCCCACTTCCTTAAAAACATGGAACGCTTCACGAATTTGCGTGTCATCCCTGCGCAGGGGCCGTGCTGATCTTCTCTGTAACGTTCCAATTTTAGTCTATGTGCTGCCGAAGCGAGCACTCACATAATTATTAAGAGAAATATCTCTCTTGCCATTTTGGCTGTGTGTACACAACAAATTACAATATAACTCTGTTTCTTTAGATTCATGATGTGGAATTCCCCTCTGTATGCTGTTAATAAAGAAGTTGCTTTCAACCAGTTGATAGGGCAGAACTTAGGTAAGCAGGGAAGAATAAACTGAATGTTTGCAGAAAGAAGGGCAGAGTCAGAGAGAAGCCATGTAGCCCCACCAGAGCTAGACAGTGAAACTTTTCCCAGTAAGCCACAGTCTTGTGGTGATACACAGATTAATAGAAATGGGTTAAATTCAGATGTAAGAGTTAACCAATAAAAAGCAAAAGCTAATGGACCAAGAAGTGATTTAATTAATACAGTATCTGTGTGGTTATTTTGGGCTAAGCAGCCAGGAACTAATTAGTGGCCTCCTTACTACAGATCCATTAGATATTTTTTCCAGAAACTTCTTTATATACCCAAATCCACAAATACCCAATTCTTTTAATGAAAACTTTCATAAGATTTGAATATTACCTATGCAAGTCTTCCCACATCCTCTATAACACTGAATTATAACAGAATTATAATAGTTAATTAAGTATATATGATGTATAAATATTACTGGTTGATATCCCACATCATTGATAAACTTTTCTTTGTTATTTCTTAACATTCTTAATTATATCTGAAGCGATGGTGGAGAAAGATCAAGCCCATTGTTGGTGGTACCAGCTCTAGGATGATGAAGCTGAGTTCTACAACGAAAGGAGGATAAGCAAGTCACAAGGAACATGCTGGAATGCAGCTTCCCTTAATGACTTCTTCATCAGCTGCTGCTTCCAGGTGCTAGCCCTGCTTGAGTTCCTGACCTGATTTCCTTCTTGATGGACTCCGATATGGAAGTGTAAGACAAAGACACCATTTCATCACCTACTTGCTCTATTCAGGTGTTTCATCACAGAAATATAACCTAACTAAACAACAGGTGTGTGTGATATGGAAGGGGTACTAATACAGCGAATATGGAAAAGTTTCAAGGAATCCCATGACTTTAAATATTTATTGTAATTGTTACTAAAAAGTTAAAGAAATAATATCCACCGTGGGGATATGTTTCACTTATAGCAGCTTTACTATACCTCATCACAAAAGGTTAGAAAATAACGTACAATCTTGCCAACATTAAGACCATTAAGATAATTGGGGGCTGGAAATATTTATATTTGGTCTCTTTACCGTTAAAAACACTAAGCTATACACTCATATCTTTTTAAAAAACCTTATCAAACATTTTTTGTAAAACAACATTAAACTTCATTTTCTATTTGAAAGAGTCAGGTTTGCAAACAGTGTCATTCTCAATAATAAAACGCAACAGGATTAAGGATGGTTGGTTAGATCCATTCATGATAAAGCAACCATACTTTAATTCATGACTGTCAACAGTACTGACTGATTCAATTATCCCTTTGGATTTATCACCCTAGTAAGCCAATTTAAGCAATTTAACTATGGTCCTCTTGCTCCATCAAGTGGTAAACATAATGAAACATGAAAAATTATATGGTATTTTTCAAATAAAGTACCATGTTGCTACTGACAAAATATAAAAGAAAACAAGCCTTACTATAGTATAGACCAATATAGAATACGGCCACTGAACATGCAGTTTATGCTAGGATCAGAATTATAATGGAACTAAAAGAGGGTCATGAAATATTTAACTTATTAATTAAACATTTAAATGTACTACTTATGTGAAAGTGGGATTCTGGGTTTGCAGTCCTGCAGATATGAGAATGATGTACCAATCACTCTTATCTAGGTTAAAAAAAAAAAAGAGAGAGAGATGCTCATAAAAAGAACATTGTAGTAGAAAATGAAGTCTTAACAGGTAAAGAGATTGCAGTTTTGGGGCTTGATAATGGGCAGAGTTTAGGGTGAAAAGCATTGAAGCATATAGCATAACACAAAAATATTTACGTGAGAAAATGTAGTATTTGAGAGGAAAAGATTTTTGTGATTAGTATTCTTAGCATTTGAAGTATTGAGATTTTGTGGAAAATCTGAGAAGATATAAGCATTTCTTTGAAGGAAAATACTAGATTACAAATAGTTTGTCATTGAATGCAGATATTTAAACAATCAGAGGATTTTTTCAAGCTACTTTTTCCACTAATAAAAAAAATGCACAGTGAAGTACAATATATTTAGCAGTATGAAAGTATTGATATTTAATAGCTGAAATGTTAATAAGGAAATTAATAAATGAAAATTGAGAAAACTTTTATAATATCAGTCTGCAGATAAGAGAAAGCTGATGTACGGTAGTAGACGGTAAATCATCTGGCACTTTCTACTCACTATTTGGGATATTTTCAGCTTCCTATAGGAAAATACACTTGACCATTGATTTATCAGTTCCAAAGTATAATAAGTAGTCAGTTGTGGATCAAGTTGTCATTAAATAGAGGAGCCAAAAGATGTATTTCTACCATCACCCTGAGTATAACTTTCTATCACTTTCACGTAAAGTTTATCATTGTCATCTGTGGAATATGCTTTTTCCCAATCGATCCATAAAGAACTGCAATGTAGATACTTATAAGAAAACCAGCATGGAACTTTGACAGTTGAGCATCATTCTTGAAGGTCATTTTTATCTCCTTGCTTATCAGTTGTTCCAGACTTACCTATACCCTTATTTAGCCTATCAACCAGAGCCCCTCTTTCCAGCCTAACTTCATCCCCTGGTAAATTTAGCTCCTGATAAGGACCCAGATTTGCCTGGTTCTTTCCACTGTACCTTTTGGATTTTTCTTCTAGCTTATCCCAATTTTTATTTCCATTTATCCTTCCTTCCTTCCTTCCTTCCTTCCTTCCTTCCTTCCTTCCTTCCTTCCTTCCTTCCTTCCTTCCTTCCCTCCTTCCCTCCCTCCCTCCCTCCCTCCCTCCCTCCCTCCCTCCCCCCTCCCTCCCTCCCTCCCTCCCCCCCTCCCTCCCTCCCTCTCCTCTCTCTCTCTCTCTCTCTCTCTCTCTCTCTCTCTCTCTCTCTCTCTCTCTTCCTTTCTGTGATAATCATTGTCTAGATCCCATTGTGAAAGCATAATCACTGACAACTGAGGATATATAACCCTACTGCAGAAGACACTGAGAAGCAAAGAAATTTATCTGAAACACATGGCAAAGACTTCAGACTAGACATTATAAATATGTTTACCATTAAGAGAAAATGAACAAATTTCTTAATAAAGACAATGGAAACAAACAAATAATTGGATAATATAATATCAAAAACTTAAGAAAAAATATAAAATTCCACAAAAATAGAGTCACTAGAGAAAAATCGAAACCAAAATAAAATAAAATATGGAAATTAAAAACTCAAAATGTCAAACAAAAATAACTGAGAAAAGTCTCACTTCCAGAGAAAGGAAGTGAGAATTTCAGGTATTGAAAATAAGGTAGAAGAAATAAATTGCTCAATTAAAAAATGTTAAATCTATGATACTACGAAAGTTAATCTGCAGATACTAGTTATAAAGTGAGGTGGTGAAAACTAGGTCAAAATCAGAGCATATATTTGTAAGAAAATTATAGAAGATATCCCAAATTTAATAAAAGGTGCCTACAATTCCTCACTTCTAACCATGAAACTATTTGTAATTATACCTGTCTGGAGAGGGAAAATCAGATTCCTCAATTTACTGTCACTGGGTTTATCAACCACAGAACTGAGCAGGCCCCATTCATGGTAGTTTTAGTCATTATAAAATGGATTACATGTTTTCTCTGTGTGCTCTTATTTGCTGTTCTATTTTTGCATTTTTCTGTTATTTCTTTTTATTTTTAGTTTAATTTGTTTTGATTGTCCTTTTTTATTTATTGTTACTCTTATTTTTTTGGAAAGAGAGATATACAAAGACCTTGTAATTGGGTTGGTAGGGAGGTGGGGGAATCTAGGAAGAGGAGGAAGAAGGGAAAGAATATGACCATAATGTAGTGTATGAAATACTTTGAAATAAATGTTTAAAAAAAAAAACTTTTCAATCAAAGGCAGCATTGTTTTAAATGACAGTACTAATTATTTGTTCGATATGATACAAGTTAGTCACCTGAGACGAAAATGTTTCAGTTGAAAAATGTCCTCCATCAGATTGTCCAGGGGGCATATCTTTGTGGCTTTTTCTGGTTACTGTTTGATATAGGAGAGTCAGGCCTATTATGGATGGTGCCATCTCTGCGCAGGTAGTTTTCATTTGTATAAAGAAATACATTGAGCAAGCCAGTAATCAAGGTCCCTCCATGATCTGTACTTCAGTTCCTGCTTGCAAGTTTCTGCTTCAGTCCCTTACTTTACAGTTCCCTCTGTGGTGAACTGGTAATCCATGAGTCAAATAGAACTCTTCCTCCCCAAACTCCTGCCAATACTAGTGAAATAAACAAATTATTACACACTGTAATTCCTGGCTCACTTTTTAAATTCTCTCCCATAATTGCAAGCTTCTGTCCTACCTGGTCCTACAGTCATTTAGTCCCATTAAAACACACAGAGG
This sequence comes from Chionomys nivalis, assembly GCF_950005125.1. Classification (NCBI taxonomy): domain Eukaryota; kingdom Metazoa; phylum Chordata; class Mammalia; order Rodentia; family Cricetidae; genus Chionomys; species Chionomys nivalis. The sequence continues at coordinate 17,224,820 of NC_080100.1, read as the reverse complement.
CTTATATTAATTATAAACTGTTTGGCCAACAGCTCAGGCATATTCCTAGCTAACTCTTATGTCTTAAATTAACTGATTTCTATTAATCTGTGTATCGCCATTAGGCTGTGGCTTACTGTTCAAGATTCTGTACAGCTTTCTCCTTCGGCAGTTAGATGGTGTCCCTCTGACTTGGCCTTCTTTCTCCCAACATGTAGTTTAGTTTTTTCGCCTAGACCCATTTTGCTCTGCCTATTTTGCTTTGCCTAAGGCCAAAGCAGTTTCTTTATTAGCCAATGGTAATAAAACATATTGACAGCATACAGTGGGGAATCCCACATCACTATCCTCTTAGAAGATTACAATATTTTGTGAAGAATAGGTTTTTTTTTTTTTTTTTTGGTTTTTCGAGACAGGGTTTCTCTGTGGTTTTGGAGCCTATTCTGGAACTAGCTCTTGTAGACCAGGTTGGTCTCGAACTCCCAGAGATCCGCCTGCCTCTGCCTCCCGAGTGCTGGGATTAAAGGCGTGCGCCACCACCGCACGGCATGAAGAATAGTTTTTTTTGAAATACCAGATCATGTACTACAAATGATTGCTGCATATTTTTACTTAATCTGCAAATTAATTACTATCGTAAGTAAAAAACATAGGTTGGTGACTAATTTATGCGCAAATCAATCCCACACCAGTTATGATTTATTTAGAAGGGTAAAACTCACGAAACACCAACCGTCAGGAAAGGAGCCTAGTTGCCAAAGCAGGAACCAAGTGCCAGAAGTGGGCTAAGGCTTAAAGATAAATGGACCATCCCCCAGGAGGTTGGTATTTCAACAGCTATTGGCTGAAGGAGTGGAAGGTGCTCCTGCAGCTCAATGGGCTCGTACTTCAGCAACTATTGTGCCATATTAATTTGTATTTTGGGATTATTCAGATTTTTAAAACAAATACTATAAATCATACTTTTGTAAAACCAGAAACTCAGTGAAATCAAGAAAATATCCAATAGAACAACAACAACAACAACAAAAAAAAAACCATGCTGTATATTTGACATATTATTAATTACAGATAGAGCAGGGGAAAATATTGCAAACAGAACTTTAAATCAAAAGTAAGTTTTCTTGCAAAAATATACTGTGATTTATGTAGAGTTTTTCCTTGAACATTTGTACATTAGCTATTGTTACACAGTTATATAAGAAATGGTTATCCTTTAATTATTAATAATTAGTATAACATTTAGAGTTATAAACTTTAGAGATATAAAAATCTTTTTTCTATACTGATTTAAGAATTGAAAGGTTTTGTGAGAAAAGCATTAGAGTCTTTGATAAAAGAATGCAGTGTGGTGTAACAAAGAACAGGGATAGAGTTTGACAGGAAGAGGAGGAAAAGGAGTACCTTGAGAAAGGAGCAATAGAAAACAGCAGAGGTAAAATCAGTCATGGGTGTAGCTGATGGAATTATGCTGAAGGAGGAAAAGATTTAACATCATAAAGTTAGAAAAATTCAGAAAATGACAAAACATATATTGCCAATAATAACATCAATAATCAGATAGTTAACAAATACTCAACTTAAAAATGGGTAACATTTAATTTATAGATGTGTAGGAAATCAAACAACTTAATTTAACTTCTCATGAAGGAGGTCAAATAATATCTACTGGAAGTTCCTCATTCCTCATCTCTTATCAAAATTGAGATATAATAAAGCCACTAATTAATTATTAATATGAATAATGGTAAATGTTTATAGATTTTGGAGATCCAAAGGAGTTTCTCCATCTGATTGCAGTCATTAATGCTATGATTCAGGTTTTACTTAGTTCTTAGCAAAATTTTTTTGTTCAATATCTTTTCTGACTAATAAAGCTACTGTACGACACTGAGGTGAGAGTTCCAATCATAGAAATCTATAACATTTAATTGATCAGATCTTATATATTCTCATCAAATGGACTTTATATTTTTTGTTTAAAAAAAAACAATTTTCCGAAAATTTTGACCTGACTTGTTTCATATATACTTAGAACCAGCTTCTTCAATTTTTGAGGAATAGTTATGATTGCAATGTTGAGACTATAATTTACTTAAAATAAAGACCATCATATGATTCAGTGCATGGGCATGTAGTATCACTATGTTTAATTGGTCAGTTTTAGTTTAATCAAATAATGTTGTGTAACTGCCAATTTAATGGTCTTAAATTTTTGTTGTTTATTGTAATAATTGATGCTTTCAATGGCTTTCCAAATGTATCATTGTAAATAATATTTTCAATATACTGTTTACAATGTTTTAATGACATTTCTTGATATGGAAGTAGAATACCAACCTGAATTAGAAGATATATTAAATTGGTAAAAAGATTAAATCAGTATTTACATTTTAGCATTGTATATATGAAATGAATGAAAACACTGACACTCTTTTTATAATTGACTTGACTTTTGTTCTACTGTTTAGACTTTTATTTTATTAAATAAATAGTTCTTTGAATATTTAATGAAATATATATTGATTGTGGTAGTTAAGAGTTTTCCTTTGTTTTTAACAACTTGACACAATTATGAAATACTATAGAAGATGAAAACTAAATTGAGACAATGTCCCTAACAAGTTGTCCTGTACAGGAGCCTGTGTGGCATTGTCCTGATCAACGATTTATACAGGAACTGTGGGCGGTTTTGTCAGCCAAATCTGGTTAAATCCACAACTGAAATGCCGGCCTTATCTTGTATAAGAAACAAGATAGTTGAGCAAGAGAGTCAGCCAGACCAGTACGTAGTGGTCCTGCATGATGCCTGCTTCAGTTCCTCCCTTCAGGTTCCTACCTTGATACCCTGCCTCCAATTCTCTTCATGATAGACTTAAGTCAGATATTATCTGAATTTTAAACAAAGTAAACCCTTTACTCTCCAAGTTGCTTTTAATCATGGTGTTTTATAACAAAACACTAAGACAGCCCTCTCTACCAAATCCTATTAGATATAGCGCCCACTTTCCTACCTACCAAATTTTGTGATCTATTTCTTTCTTTCTTATTATTTGGATTAAATAGTATATACTTTTTATTTTTCCATTCAAAAATTTCCACTTGCTCCCCTCCTCCCATTCCTTTCCTGCTCCTCCACTCCCCCTCCTTCCTCCCTCTCCAGCCTTAAGAGAGGGCAGGATAACCTGCCCTGTGGGATGTCTAAGGCCCTCCCCCCCCCTACATCCAGGCCTAGGAAGGTGTGCATCAAAATAGACTAGGGTCCCAAAAAGCCAGTACATGCAGTAGAAACAAGTCCCAGTGCCTTCTCAGTCAGCCCCCATTGTCAGCCACATTCAGGGATTCCGGTTTGATCACATGCTCGTTCAGTACCAGTCCAGCTGGATTTGGTGAGCTCCAATTAGATCAGTCACACAGTCCAGTGTGTGGATCAACCCCTCGCGGTCCTGACTTCCTTGCTCATCTTCTCCATCCTTTTGCTCTTCATCTGGACCTTGGGAGCTGGGTCCTGTGCTCTGATGTGGGTCTCTGTCTCTATCTCCATCCATCGTGGGACGAAGATTCTATGGTGATATTCGAGATAATCATCAGTGTGATTATGGTGCAAGGCCAGTTCAGGCACCCTCTCCTCTGATGCCCAAGGACCTAGCTGGGGACATCCCCGTGGACAACTGGGATCCCCTCTAGAGCCAAGTCTCTTGCCAACCCTAAAAGGCTCCCTTAATGTAGATATCTTCTTCCTTGATCCTATATCTGCCCTTCCTCCATCTCAGCCTTCCCACTCCCCCAAGCTCTCCCCAGTTCTTCCCTTTTCCCTTCTCTCTCTTCCTATCCTCTTCCCCTAACCCCACCACCACCCCTACCCCCAACCCCATGCTCCCAACTTTTGCCAGGTGTTCATGTCTGCTTCCAATTTTCAGGAAGATCTATATATGTTTTTGTTTATGTTCACCTTGTGATCTATTTCTTTTAAATATATACAAATATATTTTCATTTTAAGTGTTAAACATCTTCTAAAACCTCTTGATTTTTTCATAATTTCAATATATTATTATATAGATGTTAAATTTATTTTTGTAATATATAGTAGAATCATTCATTAATTCCAGTTTGTGCTGCCCATATATTCCTAGGTATGTGACCATCCTTGGAGCACTTTCAACTTACCAAGAGCTTTGTCATTAAAACACAAACAGACAAATCAGTAAAACCTCATCCTCTTATAGTAGCTATAAATTGAAAATACTCCTTAGCTAGGGATGAGACATTTTACAAACACACACACCCCCCATATGTTGGGACTCTGTCTGACAAAAGCCAGCATAGATCTTGTGTATGCTGTCATAGGCACTGCTAATACATATGTGTTCCTGCTTTATGTGTTCACAAGATGTTGTGTCCTTCCTGTGATAACCACCATCTCCTCTTACACTCTTTCTACTCCCTTCCAAAACAGTCTCGGTGACTTTAAAGGATGGTGTTTGGTATAGACACTCATTAAGGGATGAGCATTTCATCATTTCTATTTCTTTTTTCCTGTAGCAATTGTGATTCTCGGTATTAATCAACAAGTATAAATAGAAGATTCCCTGATGAGGGAAGAAATATATATTAATTTATGGGCATAAAAAGAAGTCACTGATCTCATTTACTATAATGCATAGTTATAAGATTAATACTGTAAGTTTTATTATTAGAGACTATCAACAGTCTAGTCACCATTCAACATTTAACACTATGAAGTATGGGCTTAAATCAAAACAGAAAATTGTTGGTTATTCCCTTGATGATCATGACACTATTACACCAGTAAGCATGTCTTACAGGCCAGTAATTATTGATGCTCACAGGGTTCATGGCTAGGTAAAATGATGGTTACACTTCTATTCTGGTAGCGTGTGTAGCTCAATCTAGCTCTATGGAAAATAGACATAATATGGCTTCATGGACATTACCAAATTGGTGAATCTATATTGTGATATTAAACATATCAAGACTTCAACTATAAAGAGTTGCTACTGTATTCTTGAGGGTCACCAATAGCATTAAAAATAGCCTATAATGTTTGAATATCTATAAGACATCACTAGGCAACAAGTCAAAAAAAATAAACGGTTTAAATTGTTAATGGTGGTGTCTATTAGTGACATTGTCAGCCTATTGTGAAGATATCTATGATTTTACTTTTTTTTTTTAAAAAAAAAAGACTTATTATTTATTTTGTGAGCACGAGTGCTTTTCCTACATAAATATGGACCGAGTGAGTATCTGCCGTGCAAGGATGTCAGAAGATGTAGTTCCATATCCACTGAAGCTAGATTTGGCTGAGAGCTGACACGTGGGTGAGGATACCTAGCACGGGTCATTTGCAAGAGCAATAGATGCTTTTAACAGTTGAGCCATTTCACTTTACAATAGAGGCTTCTTTTGTATTATTAGGTAAGTATCCACATTGCCTTTATTACACTCTTTAATATTATTTTTACTTTCCTGTAGCCACTCTTGAGGGTAGTCATTTTAATGATCCTATATTTTAAATCCTACAAGATCTATTGCTACTGCTTTTAGATAATAATTTTGTATTTACATTTATAATTATCTTTTATTTCTATCTTATGTTTATACACAGTTATTTTGGATAAAACCTTTGCTAAAATGTGTGACTTTTTCACTGAGGTAGTTTATTTTTATAACCAATTTGACAGCAGAACTAAATTGTTCCAATTTTGTGCTTGAATAAATTTCTTCTGCTTTATTTTTAATATAACTGTTCATGGAAAGCAGAAAAACATTAGTCTTTTATTGCAGTACGTTAAACTGTAAGCATAGTACACTATGATATTCTTCCTTTTTTGAGAAGTCGGCCCTCAATCTTTTGTGACCACACTCATTTTGAATACGTTTTCAGAAATATTTAAGATGTGCTTATCTTCAAATTTTGTTTTGTTACAATGTTCTATCTTTTATGAGTATACAAATTATCAATTATGTAATTTTTGGTATCATAAATTATAATATTGTCTTCCATTTTTTTCGTATAAGAAAATGTTATATTTCAATATACCTGTAAAACAGTTCACTGTTCTGAGCCAATTTGCTATTATATTTATGGTATTGACTTACATTTGTCAACTTCTAGTGCTTTCTAGGGTCTCACGCAAATCAGGACCCAGGGCATGCAGAGTATGTGCAACTGCATAACAAGCTTTATTTTGTATGGCTTTTTATACAGACTAAAAAGCATTACCTCAACTCTGACCCTCCCCCCTTACTCACATACAGGATCATGAGAAACTCTTGCCTCATCTTGGAAGAAAAAAAATACCTCAATTAATAACAGTAATAAAAACAAAAAGAAGTACATAGAAACAAGGCAAATTTTACACAGAAGCAAAGCACTCCTTTATACCTGGTAGAGCGTGAAGAATTGAGCTCAAAGGCCACTTCCCTATCCAGGGTACAGACCTGAGAGAACGTTTGAGAAATGGTCAGAGAAAGTTTGCTTTCATCTATGCTTGGTTTGCCAAGCAACCGTTTCCCCACTTTGTCTCATATATTCCAGGAGGAGCCTGCACTCTAAGCCAGTTCTGTGTCTCTACATACATTCAGTTATAGTTCTGTAATAGAGATTATGCAAGTATAAAATAGATTTTTTTGTCTATCTTTGCGTTTTTATCATTCTCATCTTCTCCTTTCTAAATTTGTTCTTTTTATTAGTCGTTATTCCCAGTGATTTACAGTGTCTTCTGATTTTTCCAGATCCACAGTCTGGAATAATATGGGTATAATTATTTTCCTTTTGTGTGTATAATGTGATTTCATTTTTTGACACTGCTATTAATTTGATTTGATGACTGGAAGTTCTACATTAAGGATTGTAAAAGCTCCAATTTTTTTATCACCTTAATGAAAGAGTGCTTTCTGACTTGTAGCCGGATCATCTGACTGTGGAGATCAAGAACGCAACTTAAAGTAATTTTGTCATCCAAAGAGTCTGATCTGCAACCGAATCTAATGACTTTTTCCTCCAGGATATCAAGGCCGACAAGTGTGTTCGTGACTTTCAATCTACTGTGGCATGACCATAATACTAGCAAGGGTTGGTCTTCTAAAACACTAAGGTACTTAAGAAGAAACTCAACAATGACGACATACTGATGTATACCAGAGTTTAGAGAATGCAGTTCGCGAGATTCGGCAAGGGGCTGGAGTTTGAGGAAACACACGCAGAAACAGACCAACACATGGACCTCCAATCGCTGGTACAAAAGCTCCTCTTTAATAGCACCGTGGAGGCTTAAATAAACATCCCTCAATGGCCATCAGGTGAAAATCCCATCCTCTGATCCCCTAGGTAAGGCACAGCTTTTAGTAACTTCAATTAGAAGGCTCTATTTTTTTTTAATTTTTATTCTTTTTTAATTAAAATTTCCACCTGCTCCCCGTTTCCCATTTCCCTCCCCTCCTCCCAAATATTGCCCCCTCCCCCCACTCCCTTTCCCCTCTCCCCACTCCTTTTCTCCTCCCCCCCACACCATTCCCCCTCCCTCTCGATACTGAAGAGCAGTCCAAATTCCCTGCCCTGCGGGAAGACGAAGGTCCTCTATCTAGGTCCAGGAAGGTGAGCGTCTAAACAGGCTAAGCTCCCACAAAGCCAGTTCATGTATTAGGATCGAAACCTAGTGCCATTGTCCTTGGCTTCTCATCAGCCTTCATTGTCCGCCATGCTCAGAGAGTCCAGTTTCAACCCATGCTTATTCAGTCCCAATCCAGCTGGCCTTGGAGAGCTCCCAATAAATCAGTTCCACTGTCACAGTGGATGGGTGCACCCCTCGTGGTCCTGATTTCCTTGCTCATGTTCTCCCTCCTTCTGCTCCTCATTTGGACCTTAAGAGCTCAGACCATTGCTCCAAATTGAGTCTCTGTCTCTACCTCGATCCATCGCCAGATGAAGGTTCTAGACAGGGAAGAGCAGCTGAAGGCCAGGACTCAATGGGTCCCAACACAAAATAACTGCACTTCTAATCCCCATCAAAGTGGATTTTCTTGAAAAAGGATCTCACATTTATATTTCCAACTTTTTGTCCTCTCACTGTCTCAGAGTTTGCACTCAACTTTTAGGCAGTACTGTAAGGACCCCACGTTATTAGTCATATGGATATATGGCAAATTACCGGTTCTGACTCCACATAGAACTTCACAGATGTGCACTCAGCAACAGGAGAGTGCTGCATCTTCATTTTGTTACCGTAAGTCCTGAATTAGTGAAAAAAAATACCGGAACAATAAAATGTCTAATTATTATTTAGAAATATCATTGTTGCTTTTAAACTATGACTTTCAAAGATAAAGTTACACATAATAAGCAAAATAATGTGACAAAATAACGTGAGGTCACATTACCAGAAGCCACTTGCTAGTGAGAGTGGTACAATAATAAAAATAGATTCTATATGTCAAAGTAATTTGTCTTGTCATTATTAGTTATTATCAGACACCATTGTCAGAGTAACATAGATGCATCTTTGAAGACATATTTTACTAGACTTATAATGAGAAATCTTGCTATTACATCTTAAAACACTGAAGAAATTTAATGATGAAATTTATAAATGTCTAAGAGAATTTTGAATAACCTTCATGAGTCAAAAATAGCTGTGTTTAAAACATTTCATTATAAGTTGCTACATTTAATGGTATATTTATTTATATTACTCCTTGTACTTTTTGTATTTTTATGTATTTCACCTTTTTGGCAAATATACATAATAAAATTTTATTTGTTATTTTAATTTTTCATTTTATCTTGAAGTTTTTTAAAACTAGATTTGCCCCAATATTTTGTCACTCTTAGGGCAAGAACTGTGATCAAAACTAGTTTCTCTTATTTAAAAAAGTAGTTTTTTACTTTTTTAAAGTAAACATTTTTAGACAATGATAACCTATTATTTTTACTGTAGTCAGAAGCAGTCTGCCTAATCTACCCTTGCCAAATGCATTGTTTTGTTTATCTCAAGAGTTCATTTGAACTTTAATTTCTATGAAGAAAGCATGTCTATATTTCATATGAAATGAATTTTGTAACTAGTCACAGTTCTTTAAACATTTTCTGACATTAAAAAATTTACTATGCGAGAGATTTATGACACACTATAAAGATTATTATACTTTCTTTCTAGTTTGCTAACAAAGATTGCAAAATATAACATAATTTAATTCATGTTCAAATGGCTCTATAATCTTTCTCGACATCGATCAAAATAAAATGTTTTTCATTTCTCTTCATTAACTCAGTTTTAGTTACATATAACATTGACTACTTTACATATTTTTAACATTTCAAAATACTTGCTTGTGAATAGATCTTACCAGTTTATATTAATGTGTAAAAAATTTTAGAAAGGTTTGCCTGACTACCCATGCTTGTTTTTAATGGGATCTTCTTCCCTGTAACTTTAACTTAAGTGAATGGACCTAGACACCTTCTGGCTAAATTGGTTGCCAGAACCTCCTCACAGATAAAATGTTCTGTTTCACACTGTGTTGTATTGGGAGGAAGCAAATGTCAGCATGTTTTATCCTCAGACATGACGTTTCCATTACTGGAATTTAATAGTGACTATCATATTTATTCATGGTAAGTGTTCCTTGTGTATTTTTAATTAGTAATTAATATAAGATGTTCTAATTATATAATGAAAAATTAAATATCCTGTGAAACTATTTATACTATTAATTTTTAACTCCAAGGAGGAGTTTCTCTGGATTTATGATTTCAGTTATACATATTAACAAGTATTGCTTTATAAACCATCATCATGCATTCATGGACTTCTGATTTTCAATATGTTATAGTTAATCACATATATCATTCTCTTTATGTTAAAATATTTGAAATTTGTATGATAAATAACTCTTCAAATGCTTGACTGGTCCTTTTAATATTATTAACTTTTATTTTTTCTTTTGTTAATCAAGTTTTTGTTCTTAGTAAATATCTATGCTTATAATATTATTTCTTATAAAACTGTGAAATATTATTTCACCACAATGGTGCAAAAATTCAAAAGTATCTCACAAAATTATCTAGGAGTTGGCTCTATATCTATTGGTCACATCATTGCTCTTATTATGAAGACAAAATTATGTGGTAATTTACAGTGAAGGTTTCAAAAAGTAATTCTTAATTCTACTTCTATCTGGATGCATTTTGAATCTGACTTAAAATATTATATATATATGTTTATATATTACATACCATTATATGTACCTTAATGTTTGATTTCTACAAAAATACACCATGACCACAACAACTGTTACAAAGAAAATCTTTTAATTGGGGTTTGCTTACATTTTCAGAAGTTTAGTTTTTCATCATCATGGCTGAGAGCATGGTGGCATTCCGGCATCACTGTATTGGAGAAGAAGTTGAGATTTCTACCTCAAGAACAACAGGTAACAGAAAGACAGACACAGTAGGCTTGGCTTGGAGATTTAGAAACTCCAAAGTCAACTTCCAGTGACATTTCCTCCAGTAAAATCACACCTCCTCACCTGTCTCTTATAGAGCCACAACTTGAGTGCCAAGCTTTCAATGCATGAGCCTATTGGGGCCATTCTTCTTCAAACCATAACAACACATGAATCCATTTTACATTTACAAATGTAAAATGGATTTACATACAGTACAGTCATCTTTTAATTTCTATAGCATACTGACTACACAGGGCCTCTAACTAACAGTAAAATTTTAGAGGTTTCCATATTTCCTATAAGGTATTAATATTATTTGTAGGTAAATGATAGATACCTTAATTTTAGTTTTTTTTTCCATTTTCTATTGTTTTATTTTACAGTGTTGCTACCCAGGAAAGGTTGAAAATTCTACTGTGAAGAGTAGATCAAGTAATGCCAACATTTGTAATGTTCTTATATCTCTGACTTTTTATGCTTTTATTTCAGTTTTTAGTCTGGCACCATAATACTTTAAATCACAGCTTCACTAATGTAATGATGTAATCAACATTAATTCTATGGGAACTGTGTTTCTATTGGATTTCTTAAATAATGTAAAAAAGTTCATGCATGAAAACAAATATATTTCCAGTATTTTAAATTTTATTCATAGTTTTTTAAATAAATTAATATATGTGGAAACCATACACATGGAAGACTACTATATACATTGGAGTCTAAAGTTTGCAGTGTTAATATCACTAGTATAAGTAGACAAGCAAAATACAAATAATTTTGTATTAAAAATTACAGTGTAAAAGATATAGCATCGGAACACCATGATCTAAATTATGAATGATGTCCTCTCCACAGTTATTTTAAATTCAGTACACAATTACTTTATTTTCTCTTCCTTGAATTTTGATCAATTTTTTTTATTTGAATACAATCTTATACTGAATAAGTGACTCCTATGTGGATTTCTACATAGACATATAAATTAAATACTTGATTTATAAAGAGAATTAAATAAAAATTATTTAATATGCAGACTATTTATTTGTTCAAGGTTTATCTGATAATATTGTAATTATAACATTCCAAACTTTCTGAAGACGCTGCTCTCCATAATACATCCGTGAGTTGTCTCTGATTTATGGAGACATTTTCCTAATGCCACGTTTCAGAGGAGACGTGCACAATGTAGTTACTTCAAGTGATTGCTGTTTTCGCTCCTCTACAATTCTTGTCTTTTCTGGAAGAAATTTCTTCTATTCAGCTGGTTCAGTAGTGGGTTAGGTGTACTTTGATGTCATGATGTCAGATCAGAGAGTGTATGACACTGTGCTTCAGTCAGTGGTCAAGTAGTTTCAGACTTTCACCTCTTCTGCTGTAAAGTCACCGATTCACACCTAAGTGACATCATTTCCTCTTCTGTGGCAACTTATTATACAATGCTTTCCAAAAAAACTTTTTTTCTTTCTATGTCTTCAACCAAAGCCTACATACATGACAAGAAATACTCTACCCTCAGTATCTAGGCTGAGCAAGGTATCCCTCCATAGGGAATGGGCTCCAAAGGGCACGTTCATGAACTAGGGATAAATACTGGTTCCACTGCTAGAGATTTCACACTGTCATCCGCACTCACAGGGCCTTGTTCGTGCTTATGCAGGTTCCCCAACTGTTAGTGCGGAGTCAGTGAGCTCCCCCAGCTCAGGTCAACTCTTTTGCGGGTTTCCACATCATGGTCTTGGTCCCTTTGCTCATATTGCTCCTCCTTCCCTATGACTGGACTCCCTCAAGGGCTGTCGCATACTTTTCTGCCTCCCCATGGGTGACCTCATGTCTCTGAGGAGTGGATGCCAGTGAGGAGAAAGTGGAGGGAGCAGGAGGATGTGAGGGAGAGGAAACTTGGAATAGTATGTAAAATAAGATTGTTTTGAAAATTACAAAAAGAAAGAAAAAATAATTACACTACTAAACCCAGTTGTGGTTGTAAGTGTAAGTTACCATTTCAAATTCTACCATATTTTCTAAGCAAAGTTAAATTTCTTCCAATGGGGGAAAATAGCAAAGATATATATTTACCAAGACATTGGTAGCATTTTGGAGACTTCTTAGGCTATCGTCCTCTAACAACCTCTCTTTTTCTTTCTTTGACATTCATTAAAAACTCACTTGAAAATAAAATTGATACTCTAGATATATTAGAAGTAAGTAGTATAGGTAATGGTACAGAAGACAATTTTCCCAGTTCTTCCATCATATGCCTTTATAATGAAATTGAAGAAGGAAACAATTTCCAAAATATTTACAAGGCCAGGACATTTTTTTTACATTATGAAAAAGATAGGTTGATATATGAAGATTATATTGTTTATATTCAAGGCAAACAGTGCGTAGGTTAAATGAGTCTCTCATAAGCTCATAATTTCCAGAGGGTCAAACATTAAGCTAAATATTTGTCCTGGGACTTAGGCACAGTTTTATTTTTAGGTTTAGTATTATTTTCAACTGCCATTATAGATAAACATGAAACAGTGAACTCTGAGTGACAAATTTGATGTTCCCACAGATCTCAAATCTGAAATGGCTCTAAATGGTGACCTTTTCCTAGAGTAATGCTTTAACAGTCACCCAACCAGACAATAGCAGGCACTATAGGATAAATGGAATCTGTACGATTGTGAAGTAACAACCTCAGAGTTCTGTGCATCCTCCTATTCCCAAGAGGCATCAAATGACAGCACTCTGAAGATGGACACTTGGGGGCAGTAGCGTTCCTTTCTTCCGTGTTGTCAGGAGCTTTTACTGTGTTTTACTATTGGTTCGCAGGATTTCCTATATTGGTATTTAGACACTACTCACTATAATAGTTTATTTTATGCTTTCTCTGCTACGGATACACCTCAGATCTCTTATCATAATTAAATAAAACAGCATGCTCATTTGATAGCTTAACACATATTTATTGAAAGATTAGAAGTAAATTCGAAATTCCTGCTACATGCTTAATGAAAAGTAAATTCTGATGCAAGTATTTTGAAAGATAAAATACCCAATCATGAACAAATTCATTTCATTAGTTTTACTCGTGAGAATGTTAAATATGAAAGTTAAATTTTACAAAGAGTATGAGGTTCTAGTAAAAGGAAAGAAGTAACTGAAATTTAGATTTCTGAGTATAAAATTTATTTATATTCTGCTTAACACATTCACAATGTCAAATAACTTTAAAATTCATATAACTTTTTATTTAAAGTTAACATATTTGTAGTGTTAATTTTTCTTATGTAAAAGTTGAAATACTTCACAAATAAAATATTATTAATTTCATGCTTCAAAATATTTTTAAGCTGTTTTTGTAGTACTGGGGACTGGACCCAAGACTTTTTGAGTAATAGAAATGTGTCAATACTCAACATTTGTCATATAGTATTTCCACTGTTAGATTTAATTTTCACTATTCATTTGTAGACTGTAACAATGCTGTTTTTTATTCTTGAAAGGAAATTTGAGATGTAATCATTTATAAATAGAATTATGCAGGAAAGTCATGAGTGTGTGCATCTACTGGGAAATCACATGAGTCTGCACTCCTTCCTTCCTTGTTTCCATTTTTTCTCCCTCCCTTCTTTTTTCTCATTCCTGATTTAATAAAAGCAATGTTAGAGATTATGTTCATCAAAGATTTTTAAATTATATAATTTTAGTCATATATTTTTTCAGTCCCTGATGTGTGTGTATGTGTGTGTGTGTGTGTGTGTGCGTATGTGTTTGTGTGTGTATATGATGTTCCTAGGACTAATAAACCCCAACTACACATGTTGCATTCACTAACCAATGATGATCATTGACTTGGGCACGTGAAAGCACTCAGTAAATCCTGGCTCTCTTCTGTAGCTGGTAATTTATGGATTAACAAGTCTGGGTTCAAGGTATGTATATTCAGCTTTTTTAGGTTACAGTTTGTTAATAATTATATTTGGGCCTAAAGTCTTTCATAAATGAACAAATAAAATGTATCACAATTAGTTTTCATGGTCAAGGATGAGTTGCACAAAAGCACACAAAGAGAAGCTTGATCGCTAGCAGTATGCTCATATGGAGAAGAGGACATTGATCCCCAGTTCTCAACAGTGAGAGGACTCTTGTGCTTAGGACAAGGAAATACATTGGAAGTAATTTATCTGCAGATGAAGTAAAATGTGACTTACTTCTACTTGAAAGAGGAAACATTATATTCTCTTATTTGATAAACCTAATTTACCTTTCTACAAAACGGAAAGAAAATCAACAAAATGAAAGATCACTTTTTGATTTTTCCATGACCACCTTGAATGTCATAGTGTCTGATTTTCAAATTAAGTTAAACTTGCCACATGTTTAGCTTGAAGAAAAGAAAGAAACCTTTAAATATTGTGCTTAGAGAGGAAATAAATCTAAACTGAGTGCAATGAATATGGATTCTTATTTTTTTATTGATTTCATTGAGCTATACATTTTTCTCTGCTCCCCTTCCTTCCTCTCCCCTCCACTTCAACCATCTCTGTTGGTTCTTTTTCTTCTTCCCATGTACTTTAGATCCATGTCTGTCTTTTTTAAGGTTGTCTCTTTGTTGTCTAGGTTCTCTAAGATTGTGAATTGTAGACTGGTTTTCTTTGTTTTATTTCTAAAAGCCACTTATGAGTGTGTACATATGTTTTTTGTCATTCTGTGTCTGGGTTACTACTCTCAATATGATGTTTTCTAGATATTTCCATTTGCCTACAAATTTGAAAATGACATTATTTTTTTCAGTTATATAGTACTCCATTGTGTAAATGCATCACATTTTCTTTTTCCATTCTTCGGACAAGGGTCATACAGATTGTTTCCAGGTTCTGGCTATGACAAACAATGCTGCTGTGAACATAGTTGTGCACATGTTTTTGTAGTACCATTGAACATCCTTTGGATATATACACAAAAGTAGTATTGCTGGGTCTTGGGGAAGTTGCTTTCTAATTTTCTGAGAAATTGCTATACTGATATCCAAAGGGGCTGTACCAGGTTACATTCCCACCAGCAATACAGGAGTTCCCTTTACTCCACATTCTTTCCAGCATAAGTTGTCATCAGTGTTTTTGTTCTTGACCATTCTTACAGGTGGAAGATGGACTCTCCAAGATGTTTTGATTTGCATTTCTCTGATGGCTAAGGATGTTGAGCATTTCCTTAAGTGTCTTTCAGCCATTTTAGAGTCCTCTGTTGAGAGTTCTTTGTTTAGGTCTGTAGTCTATTGTTTTTATTGGGTTATTTGTTCTTTAGATGACCAATTTCTTGAGTCATTGTTTATTTTGTAGGTCAGCCTTCTGTTTGATGTGGGGTTAGAGAAGATATTTTCCCATTCTGTAGACTGTTGCTTCATCCTTTTGACCGTGTTCTTTGATTTACAGAAGCTTCTCAGTTTCAGGAGGTCCCATCTATTAATTGTTTCTCTCAGTGTCTGTGCTACTGGAGTTATATTTAGGAAGTGGTCTCCTGTGCCAATGCATTCAAGCGGGTTCACACCAGAAATGCTAATGCCAAGGTGCCAAGACAAATGAAATTCGGTGAAATTGCAGTAAGCCTGAATGCAGTAAGTTCCAAGCTAACTTGAACTACTAAATGGAAGCTTATTTCACAAAAGCAAACAAACAAATAAATAAATAAGAAATTTGAAAATATATCAGCATTTTTAATACTAAAATGCTGCAGTAGAGATACTATCATGAAAACTGAACATTAGCACATATGCATGCATATATATGTACATGTGTACTCATATGCACGCACATGTGGTGTGTGTGTCTGTGTGATAAAATTCTCATACAGACATGGAGGCCAGAGGTGGGTAAATGGCAAAACAAGTTTGAAGAAGGGACAAACTATTTAACCATGAGGAAAACTATAGACTAAATAAAATCTACAAACTTTAGCTAGAAAGTTCAATGATTTCTTCAACACAATATGTTTTAAAATTTCATGTGTTTTCAAGTGATTTCTAACCTTCCTGCCACAATGGGAATAGAATTAAAGTGTATTTCAGTTCCCCATTTCCCAAAAGTAATCTTAAGTGATACCATTCTGGATATGTCTCGCCTATTATTTCTGTAATTATTAGCATATATTTGAAACAAGTTAACTAAATGCATAAAGAAGTTGCATTTACAGTTCACATGCCACCTTCTCAAGTAGTATTTCAATCAGCATCTGAATATATACTTTAAATATTTCTCAACAGTATCCTGCTTCCACTAAATGACTCAATATGATTCATTTGAAGACAAGGATTTAAAAAGGGGAATGTAGCTGTTCTACTGTATCTCCAGATTTAAATAGTACAGCTTCATAATTCAAGTTGTGCTTGTTTTAGTATGCAACTAAACATTCCATTAATTAAAATATTATATATAGAAGCTATTCAACCTTAAATTAACAATTACCAAAAAGCTGGTATAATTTTTTAATTTTGCAATAATCACTGGAGGTATACTTCTGTGTAATTTTAGGTTTATTCATGGAGAAAATCATACTCAATTGTTAAAAGACCTCACATATCTAAAATTAGCTCCATAAAGGAGATTATGGCTATTCCTACTGGAAGAACTATTGTGACGAATATTAGAATAGCTAATTCTATGAAATTATATTGGAACTCTTTTTCTTTGTGCATTCACCCTCCTACTCTGTTCTCTGTGGGTTTTATGCTACACAAGTTTTATCCATTAATTATAGCATCTCCAGATTTCTATGATCCATTGTTACAGTGTGAAATCTCCGGAAATATGTTTTATTCTTATCTTTAACATGTATGGTAATAACTACTCTGCTCATATGCCCATGTAGTCCTCACTGGAAAAACAAAAGTTTCAGAATACTTTGAGCCTTGGGAATAAGATTTGGCATCCTTCTAAAAAAACAAATGTTCCCCCAAAGGGGTCTGCTCTTTGTTGATATGAATTCACTTCAGTGTGTCCCCAAAAGACTGCATATTTTAACACAATTTTCTACATTTTGGATAAGCACTTTCTCAATAGGATATCTTCTGTAACTTTATAAATTTTAGCCTCTCTTGATTTTTAAGTCATTATTTGTACACAGAATAAGAACTGTGAAGATTAATACCTTATTATTTTCATTGACATTGTAAGTAAAAAAAAAAAAACCATTCAATATAATGCAAAGTGGTTTTTTCAAAGAATCTTTATCTGCCCACCAACCTACCAAAAAAACAAAACAAAAACAAAAACCAAAAAACCCCTCAACCTTGGTCATGATCCTTGGTTTCTTATTTTGTGTTACATTAAAATATAAGATATGTCTTTGTAGGTTGTCAGAGAAAGGAGACATAATAAAATAAAGAGGGAAGAAAAGATAGAAGAGGGATAGAAATGGAGAGAGGAAGAAAAACTTCAAAATTTGAATAAACAATTTAAAACACATGAAACATAAATATGCTACCTAAAATAGATGCTTGATTTTCAGACATTGTAGTATTCTTTCAAAGAAGGTATTCCGTTGTCAGAATTCAAACATACGTTTTTAGAGTACTCCAAGACAGAAGTCAAACTACTGTTTACTCTAGATAACACTTTCTCTAATATTTTTCATTCTCTAGTGGGTTCTTACCACCACTACCTAGAAGCCATTTCCCAAGAAGTGCAATGACAAATGGAATTTTAGATATCTCTGAAGTAGCCTCAATGAAGAAATAAACATCTTTAATGGCTGCGCCCAGGCCATTAAGATTGTCAACACAAAATGAATACAAGTTGATCTTAGGGATGTTCTTTGTCTCTTAATGTTAAGATGAGGTTTTATTTTTGTCTTAAATATACATACATACTTTTGCACCTTTATTATTGCTTCCAATCCTGTGTTTTTATGAATCCCATGTGTGTAAACATGTTTGTCTCTGTGTCTATGTGCCTTGTTCATGCTTTCTCTTTGGCTCTATCTTATTTGCCTTTTTGTCATATTCTGATTTGTTGTTTTTTATTCATTTTATTTTAATATTATTTATTAGATGTCTATTTGTTTTCAAATGAGAGACAGAAAGGTTGTGGAAACCCTTGGGAGGGTAGGTCAGAAGGAAATGAGAAGGGAGGAGTAGCCAAGATCAGAAAACAATATATGAAAAAAAAATCTATTTTCATTAAGAAGAAATACCTAAGCACCTTTTTCTATCCATCATATATGTAATATATAGCTGTACCTACAAATAAGTTGGATTTATTTGATGGTGCAAAATCACCATCAAAATTAATTTTACCTTGTGCAGTCTGTGCAGTGTCTGGTGCAAATGCCCATTCCAATTTATCAACATCAAACTGTCTGTATCTGTCTTTTCTTAACCCTAGGTGGGACATAATAAATGTCATTCTTGTAAAACAAGCAAACAAAAACTTGCATATAAAGATGTTTCAATTCTTTACCTATCCTTTATGATTTCATTTTGTCCAAAATATTATTTGAAATAAATTTTAGCATGGCATGATTTAAGAATTTCACCATGGCTGCCAATTTTAATTGTCATGTACATAATTTTAAATGTAGTTCTTTTTACTGTAGAACTTCTGATAAAAATTAAATAGTGCTAATATCTTTATAAATAATCATCTAAAAGTTAAGAATTGGGACTAGGGCAGACAATGTATCCTGCAGTGTATTGTTGCGGTTTTAAGTTTCTCTGAAACATGACATCAGTCATTTATTTGTTTATTTTCTGTAACTCTTATTTTAGTGCATGGGGAAATATGCATATTCATAACAGTGTCTTCATGACCCTCAAGTTTTATAATATTACTATTTGTATAGGATCTAGTTATTCTTTAGTTTACCACAACAAATATAAACACAGAGAAAAGGCGCAATTCCATTTGATAGCAACTAAAGCATTCTCTTAAGGCCATTTTTAAGAATCTTTGTTTCACTCCATCACATAATCTGCATTTCTTATGATATCTCTCCCACAAATAAGAGTACTGTGGCTTCTTTTGTTGATGGCATTGTGTTTCTAAATGAGAGAAGGAAATGCCTGAGACATATGTTTCTACATTCTGTGTGTGAAGAGTGTACAGATATTTGGCACAGTGAATAATCTTACTGATATCGACATGAAAAAAAAAGAGATGCTCCGATTAGTAAGGAATAATACAAACTTACAAATCTGAAGATTAATGAAACTAATTTGGCAGACTGAGAAGTTATATTGTTTTTTTGGCAATCTACTATTTTCATCATTTTTATAATCAGCATAAAAATAAATACCGGATTAGTGTGGCTTATGGATATTAGAATGGATATTGGAGAGGGATAAAGAGTAAATTAAAAATTAGATAGAAGATATTATGGAAGACTTAGAGTGAAATCGAAAACTTCCAATCCCATGGAATTTTTAACAGACAAATTTTCTACAAAGTTATATAATGAGAAATTATTATTAACTGTGTAATTACAACAGACTAAACTCATGATAATTGCAACTGATATATAAAAGACTATCCTTTTCCATAACTCTATTATTTCAATCTGCTTTTTAAAAGGTTGTAATCCATAACTAAGTTATTTTGGATATTTACGTACTAACATGAGTCTAATAGTTGCTAAGCAAATATAAACTGAAAAGAAAGAATATTCAGCAGAGTTACCAAAAAGTCAGGTAGAAAAAGAGAAACTTATGGTCTAGCCAGACAGTGCACACTAGTAATCCCAGTTCTAGGAAGGCTAAAACAGAAAACAAACATAGAGGTCAACCTAACAACATAGCAATAATGCCCCCATACTAACAAATGAGGTGCCTATACAGATGCAATCAGCACACAGAGCACAAATAGACAAGATGAGAAAAAAACTCACCATGAGATATCATAATTTAAACGTTAGATGTAACTAGAATAGAAAAAGTATTGAAAGTTTTAGGCAAACAAAGAAAAACATGTCACATTATAAAGAAAACCAGAAGATGCTAGAGAAATGGACTCCAAAGACTAAAGGACAATGACTCTCAACCTAAACTATTATAACTAGTAAAACTATCTACCATTGTCAAAAGAGTAAGAAAAATATCATGATACAAACAGCCAAAAATGTCTATCACGAAAACAACAATTCAAACTGAAGAGATGAGTAGTAGTAATCAACCGACTCCAGATAGAAAACAAAATCGACTTCACAAAGCACAAAGAAAGGTTAAGAAGGTAAATAGAAACAGAAAAGGTCTTTAATCACCTCACCCATTTCAACAATGATTTCCAGCATTATTGGATTTATCTCTCCAATCAAAAGTCATGGTGAATGGAATAGGAAACTAATTTTTTTCTTTCTGTTGACTACAGGAAGCTTGTTGTAGCTCTAATAATAAGGATCAACTTAAACTATGAGGATGGAAAAAACAATCCAAACAAAAATGCTGTAAACTGGTGTGGTCATCCTAATACCTGACAAAATAGAATTCTTAATATACTTTAATCCACAAAAATGTCAGTTGTATTCCTCAACAGTTTAGTTTTAACCTTCATCAGAGAATAGCTTAACATTGAGAAGATAGAATTGCTGCCCTTAGATTTGGAAAAATATTTTTCTAGAACACAGACTGATCCGGAAACTAGGCAACTCACTTCCTATTGTGAGGAATTCAGTCCGTAGAGGTAAGCCACTCTGTGCAGAGTAGAAGATTTACTGGTTCTTTCCATTGCCTTTAATAATGATATATCAACTGAAGCCTTATTTGGACTAATATCCAGATTATGATCAAAACCTAACAATCTCCATTCTTCATCATTTTAATTTCCCTTTGCCCAAACTAATGGATCATTCTCTCCCTAATATTTTTTTCTGTTTTATCACTTTGCACAGATGTGCATCTCTTTCATAGATGCTCATTTCTTAGATATTATTATCTAAGCTACAGTTCTTTGGTTTGTTTACTTGTTTGTCTTGTATTAACACTTAGTTTTACTGAGCTGAAATAGATTCTTGAAATAGATTATTTCAATCTGTAACTCTTTGATAAAGAAGATACGCGGTTTCATTTTGCCCATTTTGAAATTCAACTCCTACTCCATATTTCTGAAGCTGACTGGTCATTTCTTAAAACATTATTGATCTCTTGATTACTACATACTTAGTTTTCTATTTGCTCATTACATTCTTTATATTAATTATTATGATCATGTTATAAATATTTTCTATTCTAAATGCTATTTTAATTTTAGTTAATTGTTAATTGTTTATAGAAAACTTTGTGATTTTTATGATTTCCATTTGTCAACTGGATAATATTTTATAAATTGTTGGCATACTTTCCAAGGTCTTGTATATTCTTGTCTTTTGTAGTGTTTTCCTCTAATAAATTCATAAATTCAAATCCTACATCAAACTCTTTCATCCATTTTATATTGATTTTTATACAGAGTGAGAGACATGATCTATTTTTATTCTTCTAAATGCGGATGTCTAGTTTTTCTAGATTATATTTTCAAGAGGCATACTTTCTTCCTGTGACAAGGTTGTCACTTATCCCAAAAGTTTTTCTCAATTTTGTCAAAATCTAGTGCCAGTGTTTGTGGGAGTATAGTTTTAGGTCTTCTGGTGCATTGAATTTCATATATTTTTGCATTATTCTGCTGGATTGGTTAACCGTGGATTGCAGTATAATGTAAAGCTGGAGATTACAATATTTTCAACATGATTCATTTTACTTTGGCTTCTAGAAGTTTTTTGCTTTATGTAGTTTAATTTTTCTTTTGTTGGGGACAGGGAATCTCCATATAACCTTTGATGGTCTATAACTCTCAATGCATGGTCAAACTCTTAACTTCCATTCAGAAATTGTAATTACTGAAAGGGCAGTTATGGACAACTGTGCTCAGTAAGACATATTTTTATCAATTATTTTGTAATCTGCCCCCTTTTGTTTTTTTAATCCTAAATATTAATCATTATTTGTTTCCTATTTATTAATCCTACAACATTTTGTTGGAACAGAAAATAAGTAATGTAATTACATAAATGACTAGAAGTCTATAATTTTTAACTTATTTTGCAAAAATACATCCATATAGCACATATTCTATGATTTGGGAAGAAAATTTAGATACTCAGAATTAATTAAAGAGATATCTTTGAAATTTTCTTTAAGGATACAGAGAAGAAACTAGAAAAATCACAGAACTATCTTTTTATTTCTGTCACTTGAATTCTTTATTAAAGTTTCATTTAAAAGGTTAAGTATTTTTTCCTAAACTTTTGACCCTTGTCACCATCTTTACTAGAGTTTTAAACATTTAGACAAAAGTGATCATATGGCTAACAACTAAAAGAATCTTTCAATATAAATAGTGCTTACTTATATCTAATCTTAAATTCTGGACTTTATTGCATTCAGTTAAATTATGGCATAAGACTGACAAACATCTTTAATGACAATATAAAAGGTAAAATCAGTACTTAATTTATGAGCAGTTTTGTTATTTATAGAAACCTAATTATTTACTATATCCTTATTAACTTTTAACAACACAAATATTCCCAGAAGTATAAAACCTTACGGCAATGTAGTTTACTCTCTAGGAGTTCATATTAGTGTGCGGTTAGGCATAGCTTCAATGGGCAAATAGCTCAGCCTCTCATGAGACTGCTGCCAAGAGGACAGCGATATTGTACTCTCATCTACAGACTTGTGTAGAGATTATTCTGCCACCAACCTCTCTTACACTGTTAACTGTTGTTATTTCCCTACAGAGCCAAGCTTTCTACAGTATATTTGCTCGGGGCATCTCAGTTCTTATGACCCCTCTTCGTCACAAGTTGTTTCTGAACTCCTCGGAAGTGTTAGACTATGGAGGTACCTGAGCTAATACAAACAGGAGATAGCTTTCCCCTTGGAAGGTTGTTTTTTTTTTTTTTTTTTAGACAGGGTTTCTCTGTGGTTTTGGAGCCTGTCCTGGAACTAGCTCTTGTAGACCAGGCTGGTCTGGAACTCACAGAGATCCGCCTGCCTCTGCCTCCCAAGTGCTGGGATTAAAGGCATGCGCCACCACTGCCCGGCTTCCCCTTGGAAGTTTTAAGCTCTATTTTAAAGGCATATCACTTTACACTCTGTGCAGGACAGAGTATTTAATAAACATAAATTGATTTATTTTGGATCTTAGTGAAACCAGTGAAGTGTGCTCGTAATTAGTACATGAAGCAACCATATCATTGGAAAGATGTACTTTATTCTTGTGAGGTTTGTTGAAGGCATATCTTAGAATTCTTCATATCGCAGATGGTTGAACTATTAAGTAATATTAAATGTGAACTTAAAAGTAAATTCAATTAAAAAATAAATTTCAATTTAATTTCCTTTTATCTCACACACAAACATTAAGAGTACATATTATAAATCTGTGCAATGTTTAGGTATATAAATATATTATTTATTATTGAATTCAGGTTAATCTTATTGTTTTCTTAAATCTGCTTCTTGGTAGCAGAGATAATCCAAAATATTTGACGTTACAATACATTGCTGTTATTTAAAGTTGCTCCAGTGTTCAAGACCATATCTATTATTCAGGTACTTATCAAATGACAGCTCAGTAGCCATTGATTTCATCAAGCTCTCTTCTTCCATCAAATTGTTCTTCCCAGCCTTTACTAATAATTTCTCTACTCTGAATTTTTGTGCTATTAGCCTTTAGCATTTAATTTATTCAGGTCATTAGGTTTGCAATGCATAGGCCCCTCCAATACAGAAATCTTCCTGATATATGGATATTAAAAAATGAAGTTAGTATATATAAAACACATCTGCTAGACCATGCTCATTGCAGTAGCAGTCATACTAGACAACAATCAAATGATTTAAATGTTCATCACACGATGAAAGGAAAAATAAAGCGTGGTGCATGAACTATGACCAATATGGCCATGAAAGGAAGGATATTTTATAATATGTGACAACCTAGTAGATACTGATATAATTATGCTACATAAGACAGAGACGAAAATATAATTATTATGTTTTCCCATTCATGTGTGAAGATAACAAAGACTTGGAACTTAACATATTTGTAAAAAAGTATCCATATAGATTTATATCTTGGTTCCTTTTCTACCACCATGTCAAAACACTATTACCAAGAAATAAACAAGAAGAAAAATAAACATGTGTCAATTTTGGTTATCATGGTTCCAGAGAGCATTTATGACCATCACGGTAGTGAGCATGGCAGGAGACAGACAAGCAGAGTGCTTGATAAATAGCTAAGAGCTTGAATCCTGATACAAAAGTAGGAGAGAGAGAGAGAGAGAGAGAGAGAGAGAGAGAGAGAGAGAGAGAGAGAGAGAAGGTGTTGGGGAGGAGCATGGGCTGTAAGAGATAAGTAAGAATGACAGGGTCTTTGAAATTCGAGAGCCTAACCCCAGTGACACACCTCCTCTTACACTGCCATACCTTCTAAGCTTTCCAAAACAGTTCTAAACACTAGCAACTAGGCCATTGAATACATGAGCCTAGAGGAGCCCTTCTCACTGAAACAGCCACATAACATAAGCAACACTTAAGTCTAACTAAAACTGAAGTCCTGTGTAGTAAAAATTAAAAGTAGATCAAATGAACTCAAAGGTACCATGTGTGTTCTTGAGTGTTAAAATTGAATTCACATTTTTTATTTCTGAAATCAACTAATTTCAGAAATATTTTGCACAAATGAGGAGTTACGGCATTTAGTCTCATGGGATAATGTGGTCTCTCAGCAATCATACTGCAAGTCACAAGAAAGAAATGAAAGTTCATAACATAATATAAAAGTTCACTATATTATGCTTATTTCTCATTATCTTTAAATATTAAACTGTGTTTGCAATCAGATTTTCTTCTTGCTACTCAAAATGTCTCCACAGCCAAATGTATTTTTCAAAAAAATAAACAATGAAATAATTTTGTATTAAATATCAATGCAGATTAGTTTAATAAAGTATTATAAGCTCAGCAATTTTAAGTTTTTTAATCTATACATTTAATGGATTAGTAAGGTCTGGATACAAGGTTTTTATGCCAGTTCTTTGTTTATGAAATCTGAAGTTATTTGAAAAAATTGAGTCCATTATTCTCAGATTTTGTTATACAATGTACAATGTGATTTTGGTCAATTTTTTGACTTTTGATATTCATATACTATCTTTACATACACACACATATATCCAATGTTATTTTAAAGCACATAAACACTGATGCCAAGTATAGCTGACTAGTTAACAAATATTTCATATCTTTAAAAATTAAAAGAACGAGAAGAAATTTCAAAGCACTGCAAAGTCAACCAGCAGATATGTTGGCCTTCTAAGTGAATCTTCCAATAGGAAGATAAAAGACCGCCTCATACTGTAATTATATTTTGGGAATTATATTTTGTTTTGTTTTGTGTATAGACAGTTTGTATGTTTTCTCTTCTGAATGTTCATTTGCTTTAGCATGTAAGAATTCTCTCACTTTTCTTGTGTTTAAATATCTTAACACCTTTATATTCACCATCTGTACAAGTGTTTTTGATTGGCTGTTGTTAGACTCTGTTTCCTTCAATAGCAAAACTATTTAAAACACTTGATTTTCTAACTTGCAATGCGTCAGTACCTAATAGTCACCTCAGTCAAGGTTCGTCTTATGCAGTCCATCAAATCAAATTACCATCTTCTCGATCCATCTGTTTCTCTCCGCGTGCTTGAGAATATCTCTCTTTAATTTCTTCTTGTTTATGAGAGAATCAATCCACCATTTCTTCATCTTGCACTCTAAGACTCCTACACTGTTGCTGCTTGTCTTTCCCATTGTCTTTTTCTTTGCAAATTTCTATAGGGTCAGCAATGTTAGGGAAAAAAAAAGTTTTGGAATTTCTAATTTCTAGAAAAACAGTGTTTCATTGGTGCTGTGGTTGTAAATAGCATGTTTGAGAATGAATACCAAATGTACAACTTCATCTTTTATTTTTCTAACTCCAATGATTGGTTAGGCAGGAACTGTGACTGAAAGTTATCTCAAATAAAAGACGCAATTATTCTTTCGATCAGGCTCACGAAGTAAACTACTCAGCGGTCTGTTGTTTTGGCTAAGCAGATGGCCACTCACAGAAGTATACTGTAGGGTAAATACTAATAAACTGTCAGCTGACTCCAGAAGTCACTCTCCATGGAACCTGAGAGGATACCGAGGAAGGTAAAAAAGAATTTTGACTTTAACCACACCACCTCTAGCAGTGCTAGAAGAGGGACATTACTGGGCTACTGGACTCATGTAGAGGCTCCTACTCTCTACAGGTTCTTGGGAAACCAGCATGAGGTAAGGTTCTAAATGTACACTCTAAATCATTTTATTTAATCCATGGTTGTGTCTCTGTGAATAATATTCAATTACTGGTAGTTGCTTGTAACACACAAATATACATTCTATGGTACTGAAGGGATAGTTTGGTAGTAAAAAGTGTTTGCTGCTCTTGCAGAAGAGCTGAGTTTGGTTCCCATCACTGACATAGCAGATCCCAGTCATCCATAACTGCATTTCCAGAAAATTCAATACTCAATCTGACCTCAGTGGGCATCAGGCATACATTTTGTGCCTGTACATATATAAAGACAAAACACACACACAAAAAAAAATAAAAAGTAAATGTGAGACTAATTTTTAAGTGCACAATCTGTATCCATCCAAACAGCATTGCCTTCATGTCTCTTCTTCAGATTCCTTTGACTTAGAATACCCACTAACTTCTTCTGTACATTTAGCTGCATCCTCTGTCATTTACCATAAGCAAAATTTCTCTAAATGGTATTAAAGTAATACCATACAAGTATAATGATTCTTCTATTGCACAAAGTGTGAGACTTATATGACATATAATAATTTTTATTTATTCATATTTATCTAGTTATTATTGTTTGGTAAAGGGGACACGACGTGAGGTGCTGGCTACTTGTCACAGAGTGCATATGGGTATAGGAAAGGAACTGGCAGTTAGCTCCAAGTTAAGACTTTCCAAGATATGGGTGCTGGGAAACAATCAGGAGGTTGAACTTGATCCATCTCGTTTAAAAATTATTGCTTTTATTTCCATTTATATATGGTAGCTAGTACATTTTAAATTTATAAAAAATCAATTTACACTTAGATCCAGTGTATTTATTTAATGCTTCCAAACAGTTATACATTCCTCTCCTTAAATTGGCATAAAAGAATTCTTTTAAAGTTTGAGATAAAAGAATTATAGTGTGAGTAGAGAAAAGATAGATAACACAGGAGAAATTATATTAATTATATTATATTAATTATATTATCTTATCTTTTGGATTGATGGTGACTCATATGATGAAGTTGCTGTCAATATGATTTTGTGGGTCTTGTAATAACCAGCTCATGAAAACATCATTTTCTCCTTTCCTTTCCTTTCCTTTCCTTTCCTTTCCTTTCCTTTCCTTTCCTTTCCTTTCCTTTCCTCAGCTCGCCTTTCTTTCCTTACTTCCTTTTTTCTAGCTCTCTTTCCTTTGTTCTTTTGATACTTTGAGAAAATTTTTCTCTGTATAAAATTTGCTGTAATTGAACTAGCCTTTAGAACATGAACTCATAGAAACTCTGTCTATATGTCTCTGCTGCCGGTTGCTGGAATTAAATACACGAGCCACCACTTCCTGGCTGTTAAACATCTTTTTTTTTTTCTTTTTTTCCCAAACTCAGTCCCCCACTACCTCAAATCATGCAGTCATGTCCCGCATTTGGAAAAATCACAGGAGTCAGCATATCTGGAGTGCAATGGATAAATCAAACCCTGGAAATATTACCTTCATGATCATGGTATCTCCTCTGCTAGATAAGTATAGATAAACTTCTTAAAGCACAGAAACAAACCAAAGAATCTATTTGCAAAGACTCTGAATAAACACAAAACATTTCTTAGTGTCTTTCATGAATGGTTCTAACTTGTTATATCACAGTCTCTGATACATATTTTTCAAACCAAATATCCTGTTTCCTTTGAAGACTAAGGCAGGTTTTATATATTGTTAAATATTGTGTGCTCGATTTTCTATAGTGGTCTACTCAAAATTGGCAGCCATCCAAAGAAAAATTACAGAAAATTTTTGTATTTTAGCTAAGGGTTAGAGGAAATTCTTTGCTGCTGAGATATGTAAGATGAATGTTGCTAACATTAACCCAGGAGAAATGTTAATGACAACTCCAAGGCCTTGGTTAATACATTTTACTGAAATCAAGTACCTTATCAGCCATGTACCCAACTACTATTTTTTATTATTTTCTACATTTGGTTTACTTGTTCCATTTTAAAGAATGACATCATTATAACAAACTATTCAGAATGTGAAGATTTCAAGACCTATTTAATTTATTTAGTGACTGAGAGCTTGTGAATTAGTATGACCTTATAGCATGATATCCAATGAATAATGCTGCTGACTTCACATAAACATAGCACAAATATACCTAGGTTATAATATCTATTCGCCCTTCACTTCTTGATGAGGAAACTAACTAGAAAAATATAACTGTTATGAAAGTATGAACCTACTCATATATACATGACACTGGTATTTACAAAGTTTTCACCTGAGAATTAAATCAAATGACCTGGTACAAACCACACTGAATCTATAATTTTCAATTATTATGCTCAAGATTTATGAGTGAGGGAATTCTGTGGGTTAATGTTCTTGTACACAGTAAATATTTATCACTCACATTATTTTAATAAAACACTGATTGTCCATTAGCTAGGCAGGAAGGGTAGGTAGGGAAACCACACTAGAAAAATTATGGGAAGAGGAAAGGTAGAGTCAATCACCAGCCAGACACAGAGGAAACAAGAGAAGAATGCCTAACTGAGAGAAGGCACCACGACACATGGCTAACCATAGACAAAAAATATGGGCTGCTTTAAGTTGTATGAGCTAATAATCATGAACCTAAATTAATAGCCTAAATAGTTTATAATTAATATAAGCCTTTGTGCGTTTCTATGGGACTAAACAGCTGTAGGACTGGGAGGGACAGAAACTTCTATTTACAGAATTGGTCTTCTACCTTGGCACATGAGATTTTTTTTTAAAATATTTATTTATTTATTATGTATACAATATTCTGTCTGTGTGTATGTCTGCAGGCCAGAAGAGGGCACCAGACCTCATTACAGATGATTGTGAGCCACCATGTGGTTGCCGGGAACTGAATTCAGGACCTTCGGAAGAGCAGGCAATGCTCTTAACCACTGAGCCATCTCTCCAGCCCGGCACATGATATTTTAAGAGAACCTTGGACATAAGGAAAATTACTCAGTTCTGATACGTATCTGATATCTTTGACAGATGCTCACTTGAAACCTGAAAGCTATTCTCAAAGAAAGTTTACAGAATGAGTAGATTCATAAAAAGAAACACTTGATTCATCGTCTATCTTTTCTAAATTTAGATGATTTTGTCTGTTAGTCTCAGGAATTACAATTAATTCAGATTCTTTAAAAAAATTGTCCCAAGAGATGACCTATCATACAACAAAAGTATATGCTCAACTACATTCATAGCAGTTTGTAATAGCCAGAACCTGGAAACAACCTAGATGCCCTTCAATGGAAGAATGGATGAAGAAAGTATGGAATATATACATATTTGAGTACTACTCAGCGGTAAAAAACAATGAGTTCTTGAATTTTGCATGCAAATGGAGGGAAATAGAAAACACTATCTTGAGTGAGGTAAGCCAGACCCAAAAAGAGGAACATGGGATGTACTCACTCATAATTGGTTTCTAGCCATAAATAAAGGACATTGAGCCTATAATTCGTGATCCTATGAAGCTAAATAAGAAAAGAAAAACATATAGTCATCCTCCTGGATATTAACCTTCATCAGGCCATGAAAGGAGACAGAGACAGAGACCCACATTGGAGCACCGGACTGAAACCCCAAGGTCCAAATCAGGAGCAGAAGGAGAGAGAGCACGAGCAAGGAACTCAGGACTACGAGGGGGGCACCCACACACTGAGACAATGGGGATGTTCTATCGGGAACTCACCAAGCCCAGCGGGCATGGGATAAAACCGGACTCGCTGAACATAGCAGACAATGAGGACTGATGAGAAGTCAAGAACAATGGCACTGGGTTTTGATCCTACTGCGCGTACAGGCTTTGTGGGAGCCTAGGCTGTTTGGATGTTCACCTTACTAGACCTGGAAGGAAGTGGGAGGCCCTTGGACTTCCCGCAGGGCAGGGAACCCTGACTGCTCTTCGGGATGACTGGATAATGAGAGGGGGAGTTGATTGGTGGAGGGGGAGGGAACTGGGAGGTGGTGGCAGGAGGAGAAGAAATCTTTAATAAATAAATAAATACATAAATAAAAAAAAAGAAAAAAAATTGTGGAAGTATGGCTATTTTTGTCATTGTTTTTCTAGTCATCTAGGTAAACATCTAAAGATACCTTTGAGAAAGTAAAGTATACTTGTATTATAAAATTGCATATAATTATATTACAAAATCCTGCTTCAAAGACCAAATCCTTATGAGGTAGATGCAGAAGGATCAATGAGTGTTCAAGATCAATTTGCTAGATGATTGTGTTTCAGACCAGCAAAGTCTATATATAAAGATTCATATTAATAAAATCAAATAAAAAATTATCCTTTCTTCAATCCATGGGCTTTCTTTTTATAAAGAAATCACAATACTTTAACAGTATTTTTATTTTTTGAGAATTTTGGACAATTAATTTTAAGCATATTTAGTCCCTCTGTCCATAGCACATTTCCACCCTTCCATCCTTTTCCACACCATTTAGAGATTTCTTCTTTTATTCATTCCAGCCCATTTTGTTTTGACCAGTAAGTCGTGGAAATAGGGGTGACCCTGGCATGTGGCAGACCTACCAGGCATCATATTAAAGAAAACTAATTCCCTCTCTTTTAGCTATTATCAAATGTCAATATCCACTAAGCTCCTATCAGGGTTACTTAACTGTATAATCTCTTCCCATCTAGGATTTTATCTGGCTGGAGGTTCTGTTGGTCATATGCATGCGTTCACAATCATCCTTGAAGTTATCAGGTATCTCTGGCCCTCAAAGTCTATAAAACTGTTAAATGAAGTATAAAGAGTTTTACTAGGGCCTTAGTTGTGAATTTTTTAAAAATGTGAATATTCAGATTTGTCCTGGAAAAATCAAGAAATAGTTGGTTTTGAGAACAATGTTGACTGTATTATCACTTTTTCTTTTGTCATGTACATGAACCTTTGGAGCCTACTGATTAAATGCTATAGCTCAGATGAATATCCCTAAAAGGTCTATGTTACAGGACTGATCCCATAAGTAGAGGGATTTAGAGAGTCAGTAGAACATTTCCAGTTCCAAATGCATCTTCGAGCCTCAGAAAGTGAAAAGTTTTTAAACCATAGGCTCAAAGAAGAGGGCTATGCAGTCTTGAGTTTGCTCCTAAAGATTTCATGAACTACATATTTTTCCTTGTAAGTAATTTCCCTATAGTATTTTGATACAATGAGGTCAAGTTGACTCTTATAAGGGGACACAGAGAAATCTAAATAAAACGAAAGAGGAGAAAGCTGTTGGCTAGCATTATGTGACTATGTATCAGTTGCTACTTGTCATACCTCTATACTTTTGCATATCTATTCTATTCAAGAGAAATGACTTGCCCCATTTAATCTTTGAAGGAAATCCTATGGAAATGAGTGCTTTACATTGTGATAGTAGTCCTTATTGTTATGTTATTTATGGGTAACATAAAAGTGTTGGTGTATGTTCTATGTGTCAATAATATTTCTGAATGCTTTTAATGTTTCAAGTATTTTCTTTTTAAGATTATAGTTTAATTGCATTTGTTTGTTTTATTTTCTCATTCTAAAGACTCTCAAAATTCCTCTCCACTCTCCTTCAATGTCATGACCACTTTTTCACTAGTTGTGTGTGTGTGTGTGTGTATATAATATGTAATACATATAATATATATATATATATATATATATATATATATATATATAGTTTATTTAACTGATATGGGAAGTGGAATTATCTCATCCCCCCTGCAACCCTAGATAAAACAACAATGGGATCACTAGAGAAATACTTGTTTTATATTTTCCATAAATAGTTCACTGCCATTTAAAAAAGTGTTAATATTTTTCTTAAGCATCAATTTTGACATAAAATATTATTCATGACTAGTAATAAAATAATGTTTGTATAACCTGAAAGATGTAACATTTAAAGGAGATTTATGGCTCTCCTGCCTGTATCCATTTATAAACAATTCATAGGTATAATTAATTGCTCTAAAATATGAATGTTATAACTATAATAAATTAGGGTGGTAGAACTGATTTTCCAAGAGTTACCTTCCCATAGTAATTTAGAACTTATTTTTAGCCAATTATTGCTTAGTTAACTTTCATCAAATTCTTAGGCTTCTGTAATACCTAGATTTTTTTCAGTGCTGAAATGGGGTTAATGATGTCTTGGTTGCTTATATGCAGTTAAGAATAAATGACATAAAATGACTAAAGTGCCTAGAATATTTAAAGATTTTATAAAAGGAACAATTTTGAAATACTGCTTCTGCATAATAGCCTTTGATTTCTTCATGTTTTAGAGAAGTGAGGCCTTTTTCACAGATGGTATCAAAAAAGACAGCCTATCTCCAGATAAGCTCTGGAAAAAGATATGTAATTGTATTATACTTTTCCCCTCAAACAACTGAGTTCTAGGCATTGTCTCTTTCTCATGGGAGTCATTTCCAAGAGGAAGTGCAATTTTTCAAATAATCCTTGAAGACCACATGTTTTCTGAGGATACGATCCATGTCTTTGTCTCCATTGAGAGAGAATGACCGTCAAATATAAGGGGTATATTTGCCTCTGAGTTCCAAGAGGTTATCTGTCATGGTGATTGTAGGCTCTGTAAAATGTTGATAACAGCCTGTCAGAGCTGATGTGTTTACATTGATTTTTCATCGGGCAAGCCACATACATATTGTGTAAAGTGAGGGTCTTTTGAGAGCAGCTTTCTGCAATTTGAGCAAATCACCATCACTTTTTTTTTAAATCCAGCAGCTAATACAAACAGTATTCCAAACATGTCAAATCCTCTTGCAGTTTTTGCTTTGAACAGATAATGTCATACAAAAATGCAAGAAATATTTGACTTAAACCAATCATAATTGTAAATTATTTCATATAAAAACCTGACTTTTCAGTGAAAAGGAAAAGAGCTATAAAATGAAGAAATATTTAAGGTTCTATTATATTTAAGTGGCTGGGAATTGAATTGAAAGCTGGTATTATAACAATCTTTTAAACTAAGATGTCACAATACATTGTTATATATATATATATGATATGTATGATATATATATATAACATACAAGTAGTAATATTTTTAACAGATGCTTCTCTCCAAAGCATGAGCTTTAGACGGGAGAG
Organism: Chionomys nivalis; assembly: GCF_950005125.1. NCBI lineage: Eukaryota > Metazoa > Chordata > Mammalia > Rodentia > Cricetidae > Chionomys > Chionomys nivalis. Next base: position 17,190,884 of record NC_080100.1, on the reverse strand, counting down.
TTAGGTACATCTAGGCAGCAAAAAATGGAAACAAAATATAAACCCTGGTGAAAAGGTATGGTCCTCATTATCTGACAATACAGAAAACTGAACAAATAAGACAGAGATAAAAATCCCAGCAACAAGAAGACCAACTCTCTTGAAGAACGTGTTTTCTTTGAGCACACAAGTGAAACTTTTGTTATAAACAGCAACATCTCTCAATCTCTTCCTGATTCAGCAACTTCTTTGTATAGAGAATAAGTACACACTGTTTTAGAATCATTAAAGCAAAAGGAATGTAAAATTGTCTTTTAGAAACCGAGCAAAGCATTCCTACTGATATGTATGATACAATTAACTTATTCCTTATCATGTGTTGACTATTTATAGGACACTCACACACACTCCTTCTGGGCATGTTAAACTGAAACCATTTTTTTGTTTGTTTGTTTGTTTTTTCCGAGACAGGGTTTCTCTGTGGCATTGGAGCCTGTCCTGGAACTAGCTCTTGTAGACCAGGCTGGCCTCGAACTCACAGAGATTCACCTGCCTCTGCCTCCCAAGTGCTGGGATTAAAGGCGTGTGCCACCACCGCCCGGCAACTGAAACCATTTTAACATGTTATTTTAAATTTTTATTGTAACATGAGAGATGGTAGATGAACTTTTGTCCTGTGAGGAATTCTGGAAACAAGTTTTGTACAATTTGTGTATGAGAATCATCTTTCTTCAAGAAAGCTGAAACTCACCCATGTATATATCTGAGTGAATCCCTTTGGACTGGAGCCTGGAGAAAAGTGCTTTCTTTAGTGCTCCAAATTCTTATAGTGCTTTCATATATTGAGGCATTAGATTTCTCCTGAGATACATTTCTATATTTTACAATTTTCCCCAGGAAATTATCTCTCTCGGTGAGATATTAAATTCACTTGCATAAAATATTATAAGGTGTTTTAATAGAACTTTTAATTTCCTATTTCAGGGAGTATAATTCCCCTTTTCCCTTTTAGTCTTAAATATTTTTACCTACTTTTTCCTTATGTAGGCTTTGAATATTATATTTTGTTTCTGGAAGGTTTTTCATAGTTTTAGATGTTCTGAGACCTCTTAAATATAATTTTCTAAGTAATGTATTTGGATATTATTTTCATAATTATATTGTTATTCTTGAATTGATTACTGCTCTGTGTCCTGTTGAGAAATAAATATTGGTAGTCATTTCCTTTTCCTGCTTGTAAGACAGATACTTTTCTTTGTGTATGTGTATATCTTTGGATTTGGGTCTGTCTTCATGTGTGTGTGAGAGTGTGTGTGTGTGTTGCATACATGTGAAAGTTAGAGGATAACGTCCACTATTATCCCTTAGGTACTTTCTATCATTTTTAAAACTGAGTGCTCTCTTCTTTTCTGTAAATTTTATAAGAGTATAGAGCTCCATGGATCTGCCTGTCTTGCCAACAGTGGTATTACAAGCTGTGCCACTGCAACCAGACTTTTTGCATGAGTTCTGGTTATGTGAATCCTGATTTTTGTGCTTGTGAAACAAGAACTTTAACCACTGATAGAACTATTTCAACAACCCTGTTCTTCTTTATTTAAAAACAATAATTATGAAAAGACTGTCTATCTGTTCTTAATTTCACTTCCTCCTGTGTGGTCTATCAGTCTTTAGTTTGTTACTTTTTGATGTTCTCTGGCAATCACTGTATTCAGTCAGGGAAAAACTTTCGTTGCATTTCTTTTATTGCTGTTCTAGAGATCACCTTTATATACCAAAACTGCAGATGTTGGAATTCATTGCTGCTTAATTCTGAAGACTATATTTTTCTATTGTTTTATTTTTGACAGGAATTATTATTCACTTAGAGCACATTGATATTCTATTGTAACCTTGATTCCACTGTCCAGCTGTGATATATGATCTCTGGATAGATTCAAGAAAACATTATGTTAAGATTTCTACATAATGTCCACTAGATATTCCATCTTCAGATTCAACTAATACAAATATGTTTGTTCCATTATCATTCTAAGTATATGCCCTTTCCCCATTCAAAATCTCTCATTAGTTGTAGCAAAATAGTTGTCTACTTTAAAGTTAGAAACACAAAAGCCTAAATTTACAGATGTTCAACTAGCATTTCCCATATCATAATGTTTTGTCATTTTTATTTCATGATTAATTCAATTTATTCTGCTTTCACAAGAATGACTATGTCTAATCTTTATTTTCTGTGTAGTATTATTGTAATACTATTAATAATTTTCTATTTATCTCTAACGAAGTGTCTACTTCTTATTTACTAAATTTTAGGCTCACAATCTTCTTAAACTTTATAGAATAAAAATACTGAATTCTAAAGTGGCTGCAACTATATTATGAAGAATGTAGGCATAGTTTTTTATTCCCCCAGAAAGTATATTCGGATTTTGTTTTAATTTTTCCCACAAATAAAACTTTTAATTCACAGTCTTCCCCCTTACAATCCTACTTATTTTAAGACAAAAAAAAACCATATTAATCTTAAATAAACTGTTTAAGGATTTAAAAGGAAAATGAGTGAACACATCTGAATGGTAATGTTTGCTTTTTTATGAGAGTTCATGCAATTTTCTCTTGGTGGTACAGATGTAAAAATTTAAAATTAATATGTTATGTTGAGTAGATTCAAAGTTAATATAGAAATGTCTGTGGGTCTGCTTTCAATGATTCATAATTTGTCAAGTTCTGTAGGAATCCCCTACACTAACATGCAGGAATTATTTTATATATCTATCTATTGACAAAGAGTTCAACAACTCTGCATTTTTAACCTTTTTGGGAGCTCTTTTGTTATAATGAAAATTTATCTTGAGAACTTATGGGATCTACATGTATATGTGGGTATGGAAAATACTGAGAATGTAATTAGGTAATATTCTGTTTTAGCAATGTGGCAGTTTTAGGTTATCCTCCACAATCCACGATACTACAGCATTGCCCAATTATCTAGCTCTCCTGAACATAGGAGCAAAATGAAGTCTTTCTTTCCTTGAGTTCTTCCCATATGCACATTGGCCAAAGTGATATGAATAAAGGGCAGAAAGATACTATTTATGAGTAGCTATTGATAATCTATTAATAGCTATTAAAATTACCATTGACAATAGCACAGAAGTAATGATTGGTGTTTTTTGGTCACTGAAAACAAATCTCTCCTTCACAAATGCTAAGGAACTTTAATGCAAATAATTAAGTCTCTCAAAAACAGTGAGCATATTTGTCTTTTTTAGTAAATATTATCACCACTTACTTTTCCAAAGTGATTATGTTTCACCAATTCAATGATGTCTCAACCTATTGGTTAGAATGCATATTTAAAGCTTTAGAATCTATAAAAGATTCAGTTAAGTCTGTCATGATGTTCAATTACTACAAACAATCTTAAACAGATATAATAGGCAATTATAAGAAAGCATGAGTAGCAAGAATAAAAACAAATAATAGCAATGGCTCATGCTCTCTCAGCATGATTTTCTTAAACACTGTCTATAAATAACTAAATAGGTTTTCTAATGTGTTACTAAACAAATGTGCTTACAGAGTCATTTTCTGTGATGTACAATTATAAGCAGACCATGGTAACCTTCCATGCCATTTTGCTACATATTGTTTTTTAAATTAAAGCTCCTTTTCTACAAATATTGCTGTAGCATTTAGGATTATGGAATATACATTTTCATATATATGTGCATATAGATATGTATTTCATAATATGTACTCTATGTATATAGGTACATATATGTGTATATATGTCTCTCTGTATATATATATATATATATATATATATATATATATATATTGAAATGTTTTTTGACCAAATTAGAGACAGAATGACATTTACCTTTGGAAAGAAAAGGACACATATATATTCTATTAAAGCAGAGAGTAGTTGGAGAGTCATATTCAAATTTTTCCTTCGGTATTAAAATGAAAAGCAGGTCAATGCTGAAACTGACAATTAAGGTAATATGATGTATAATTTAAACAATCAAAAAGACACTGTGTAAGTTCTCTCAGGTGGATTTTGTGGAAAACTACTCATAATTTAAAACCCAGCGTTAATCTTAGGGAACTGAATAGGTGAAAAAATTATTCTGGCTCAGCTCTACCTTGATATGCCTGCCCTGTGGCTGAGGTTGAGGCTTTTACCAACTTTGGGGACCCACAGAGATTAGGTCACTCCCTGCCACATGTCCTCTGTACAGCTGGCATGGCCTTGACTTATTCTTAGTTAACTTGCTTTTATTCTGACCAACACTAAGGGCTATGTCTTCTGCCTTCCCTCACAACTACTTACACGAGGTCTGGCTTCAAAATCCAGCTCAAACTACATATTCTGTGCTCAGCCCAACCTGCTTCTTGTTACAGCATCCATCCTGTTCTCCAACCCAGCAATATGGATCCACAAATGGCATTCAGTCTAGGCAAGAAGTCCACATGCTCAGATACCAGCATATAAAAATATAAACGTGTAAGACATTATGCTTTCACCACAAATGCACTGTTATTAAATAAATGTTCTATAATGAGAATTAGCTACTTTACTCCAAAACACAACATTGAAAAGGATCATAATGATCACTAAAGGACTAAAAGGTTTCCAAGAAGACATCAACTAAAAGCTCAACGAACTTAAAGGGAATGAGCTTAATGAACTTAAATGATGAGAAATAAAAAATAATCCAAAACATAAAACAGAGTGGAACGCCAAAATAATTCAGAATCTGGGAACCGAGTAAAAGTTAGAAATATTGAATGCTAGGCAAAATGAAGGAGTCGAGCAACTCAAAATCACAATCTTTTGGGGAACTTATTCTCTTTGATAGGATACCTTGCTCAACCTAGATATAGTAGGGAGGGCCTTGGACCTTCTCCAAAGCAATGTGCCTCACCCTCTCTGAGTGGAGAGGGGTGGGGTGGGAGGGTATGTGGAGGCAATGGGAGTAGGGAGGGAGTGGGTACTTGGATTGGTATGTATCATGCAAAATGACATTTTGTTTTCTTTTTAAAATAAATTGAGAAGAAGGGAATATTTGCAGGTTATGAATGAAGAATACAAGACACAAAATTATATGTAGAAATTTTACATTGATATATGAGAGATGAAATTATCTATGAAAATGAAAAATTAAAATTAGAATGACTCACTAAGAAATGAATCAAGTATAGAAAGAAACTGTGAAAGCTGGAGACAGATTATAAAATTTAAGTAATGAATGAACAAAAATATGAGGACTATAGAATGCCATTTAACAGGACAACTTTAATACTTTTTGAGACATGAGTTAGTATACACACATACAAATTCACATATATGTACATGTATAATAATTCAATATTTGGACATATATTCAGGCTCATGCCAGAAAAAAAAACTATCAATAGAAATGGCTCTATAGATAAGAGAGATATTAAAAAATCCCAAACACTCAAGGCCAGAAAAGAATCTCTATTTGCCATCAAACTTCTAAGTTTTTCTAGTTAACCATTATTATTTTAAGTACAAAATAATATTTCAAAAATATAACAATCACTAGGTACAAAGGAGATTGTAAATGGCATATTTTATTCATATTACAAATAACAGTATAGCTGAAATTTAATGAAGTAGATAAAAATTCACTTGTGGTTGAACAAATTAAAATAAAATTGAGGCTAAATAAATCTATTGAGTACACACCCTGACAGTTTTAAAAGAAAATTTGGGGTTAAAGTTAAATTATTTTCCATGAAAATATTTTATTTTTCTGTATCTCTCTGATTTCATAGCATTTATCTATATGATATAAGTTTTTAAATTTCTTCTAAACATTTCTAAAATTATCATCACTAAGTACTTATAGTTACATATAATGATCTGGCATAATTTTAGTGAGAAGGAAACACATAGGCTCAAAGAGGATGCAATTGGAACAGAGAATTGCATTGGGAGAACAGTGAACTTTTGAGCAGCTCTTTGCTTCTTGGTTTCACAGCACATCATAGTCTGTTAATCATGGCACCTCACCATACCCCAAAACTCCTTGGGTTATTTTATCTTGCTGTTTATGGCTTTTCATTTATACAGATTGGTCAATGTTCGATTAAATTTTATTCCGGTATTTTTTGCTTCCTGAGGAAACCCAACTTAGAGAATGAACTGTCAAGAGTGAGCGCAGCTGAATGTAATTTTGTCATGTTCTTGGTATTTCTCTTCTCCAGTGTCGTCTTCCTCTGAGGCCTTAGCTATAAAGAACATTTGTTAGTATCTCTCCTAAGACAACAACTTTCGGTTTCAAGCTGATGTTATCTGTGCCACTGCCTTTTGTCTCTATAATATACCGAATTAGTTCCAAATTGGCTGAAATCCTCTTGGTGTCTGCTTTCTAATTGAAATTCCCAGAACCCATCTCATTTTTTTATTTTAAATTCTAGTAAGTAGTGACTAACCCTAGGGGTTTGTTTTTCTTGATTCTTTAAATTTATTTTGTAGAGGCTTTCCCCTCCTAAATTTTAAATCTTGGATGAACTTAATTGGGGAAGTGTCAAAACTCTTACTGCTTTTGCTATGGCATTTTCCCTTTACCAAGTACCCAATAATGTAAATGACTTCACTGTGCTCACTTTTATGAATATATACAGACTTTAGATAACTAGAAAATAGGAAATAAAATAATGTTTCTCAAATTCATAACATCTAATCCATACAGTCTCTATAAAATATGGTCATTTTTTTATTATATCTCTAATATAATATTCTATTTTTAGAAGACTACTTTATTATTGTACTCAATTGTAATTTTAGTGGTTTATTATCTTTGATTTTTGTGGAGAATTATATTAATTACATGTAGCAATGACCATGTAATGGACATGTCTTACAAGTCTATAATATAAAGTAGGAATTTTCCTGAATATGCCTGCAATCATTATCTTTGTCACCACCATTTCTCCAATTGACTCTATCCATTCTCTTGTACAGTTTTACCCCTAATTTACTATAATTTATATTTGCATACTATAAAACATATATATCTACATAACTCTAGGATCCACAATTAAAAATGATATATTTTATTTCTTAGTATGATTTAATAATAAATATCATATCATTTTTAATTGTGAATTCTAGAAAGATGGCATGATTTCTTCATATGTTTAATTTGTGTGGAAAGATAGAATTTCTAATGGTAATTGGGAGCTGGTAAGAAAGTACTGGGAGGAAATAAGGTAAATATGTAATGTGCATGCATGAATGACGTCAAAATGAGAACTCTTACTTTAATATATTTCATTTAATACTCTAAGTATTATACATGAATGAAAATGAAATTGAGAATAGAGAAAACAAATTCAGCATAACACAACAAAATAGTGTGGAAGAAGAAATCCTCGGCACACTGAGAAGGTATACAACCATAGGCCGTTTTACAGTCAGTAATGACTCCAAAGTATTGTCTGCAGAGATTAGATAACATCCTTTATCTTGGTATTATTAAGGTTTTAATGAGAAACACTTGAATTTACTTCCTTCAATTTTTAATCTATTTCTTAATCACTCTCTGTGTAAGAGATTTGGGTATCTATGAATTGGGAATCAAGATATTTTAGCCATAGTTAAGTTTCAAATATCACCATATCAATAAATAACCATTTTCATAACCCTCTATGTGAAGAGCTTTAATACGATCAGAGATAAGCCTCTAATATAGGCTAAGTCCAGTTAATTGGGTAGTAAGCTTATCATATTCAGGAAATGTGTTCTAATTGCAGGAGCAAGAAGCACATATTCTAAGTAGAAAGTCTCATCAAGAACATCTTACTGTTCTAGCATATTTCCTGCAGACGTTACTGCAGTCCTTTAAGCAAAAGGTTCTTTATCACTGCAGTATCTCAGTCTATATTACTGTTTCAGGTTAGTGTTTAGATGTGCATTTCTTTTTCTTTCTTTTTTTTTTCTTTTTGTCTTGGATATTCTGTTCACATCATTTGACTTTTTTTTTTTATTATTTGTTGGGAAATCTGGTCCTACTTTTAGAAGTTTTCTTTCTTTTTTTTAAATTTCTTTTTCTTCCCTCCCCCTCCCCCCACTCCCCATGCCCCCCTCCCCTCCCCCTCCCTCTCCAGTCCAAAGAGCAGTCAGGGTTCCCTGCCCTGAGGGAAGTCCAAGGTCCTCCCCCCTCCATCCAGGTCTAGGAAGGTGAGCATCCAAACCGGCTAGGCTCCCACAAAGCCAGTACATGCAGTAGGATCAAAACTCAGTGCCACTAGGTTTCGATCCTAATACATGAACTGGCTTTGTGGGAGCTTAGCCTGTTTAGACGCTCACCTTCCTGGACGTAGATAGAAGACCTTCGTCTTCCCGCAGGGCAGAGAATTTGGACTGCTCTTCAGTATCGAGAGGGAGGGGGAATGGTGTGGGGGGAGGAGAAGAGGAGTGGGGATAGGGGGAGGGGAGTGGGGGGAGGGGGCAATATTTGGGAGGAGGGGAGGGAAATGGGAAACGGGGAGCAGGTGGAAATTTTAATTAAAAAAGAATAAAAAAATAAATTAAAAAAAAAAAAAACTCAGTGCCATTGTCCTTGACTTCTCAGCAGCCCTCATTGTCCACCATATTCAGTGAGTCCGGTTTTATCCCATGCATTTTCAGTCCCAGTCCAGCTGGCCTTGGTGATCTCCTAATAGATCAGCCCCACTGTCACAGTGGGTGGGTGCACCCCTCGCGGTCCCGACTTCCTTGCTCATGTTCTCCCTCCTTCTGTTCCTCATTTGGACCTTGGGAGCTCAGTCCATTGTTCCAATGTGGGTCTCTGTCTCTATCTCCATCCATCGCCAGATGAAGGTTCTATGGTGATATGCAAGATATTCGTTAGTATGGCTATAGGATTGGGCCATTTCAGGCTCTTTCTCCTCAGCTGCCGAAGGACCTAGGTGGGTACATCTACTCTACCAAAGAACTCCTACAGCTAGATGTGCATTTCTTAAGGTTTAAACTTATGCAGAAATATTGTAAACTATCTAACTTTCATAGGATGCAGTAGCATACACTGACCAGTTCTTAACTTCTTAGACAACATAGAATTTTATCAAGAATAAATCATTTAGGTATTTGTCTAAAAAATGTTTCCCATTACAAAATTATATTTTTTACTTTGTGGGTACTGGGAATTGAACTGAGACTGCATTTGCTTTAAAAAGAAAGGGAGGTCAAGGTGTTGTATTTTAGAGATGGTCCAGTGTTAAAGAGTGCTTTTGGCTGTTACTTGAGATGTAGATTTGGTTCCCAACATTTTCAAGGGAGGTCACAACATGTGTTAGCAACAATTCCATGAAATACTTCTGACTCTGTAAGCACTGGGCACATGTTGCCCACACAACATTCATGCAAACAGTACATTCATGCACCTATGATTAACAAATCTTTTTAAAAAAGATTTTAACCAAAATATTTATTTATTTAAGAGATTATTTTTGTTGTCGAAAACAAACAACTAGATAATATGACTAAAAATAGAAATAATAGAATCATAATGAAAGAGATTAAACACTTGAAACTCTTTTATATTTTCTGAATAACTAAGTGAAAAATAAAGAAGTCTTCTTGTTTATTGCCTTTTTTCAGTTCATGGCTTCATGGCTACTGTTGGTCTACTGGCATCTTCTCCAACCAATTCCATAGTTGAGCTCAGAATCGGGCCTTCCCATTGGCTGCTACCTCAATTATGACATCATTCGCCTTGCAAGCCTACCATCACCTGGTAGAATTTTCTGGTTTCTGTGGTGATGCCTGTAAACAAATCTGTATCATAACAGGTCACCTGTGACCAGTGAATGTTCTCAGATACTGGGCACAGTTTTCAATCAAGTCTGCTGATCAGACAAGAACAACCAATTATCTGGCTCCATAGTACTGTGGAGAGCTGATATTCTTGCTGTAAGCATGCCAGGTAAGGACAGAAATTTTAAAACATTACCATGGATCACTCTCCCCTATTGTTTACTATACTTTTAAATCTGTTTTTTTTTTAATGGGAATACTATTGATGTTGATAGAGATAATTAGATTTGAATGTCACCTTTAGCTGGGGGAGGTGGTGGGGTAATAGGAGGGGTGGAGGGGAAGAACTGCAGATAGAATGTAACGTGATATTAAAAAAAAATAAATTAAAAGACTTGACCGTACAGATCCCAGAGCATAGTGACACTGTTATCTCCCTGAGGTAGATGGAAAACACTTAAGAAATAACAAGTATTCTATAGGTCACATTTATCTAAAGCCTTGTTCATTGTTTTACTGAATCATAAGTTAATAGTCTCATAAAATTTTTGAACATTAAAAACTTATGATATTCTGTTGATTACAATTACAGTGAATACTGTAAAGTACATTCATGCTTACATCAACTAAGTATGTTTTTCTCTATAAGGTGGAAAATTATGTACATGTCTGTAAGTCCTAAACATGTCATTTATCTCTGACATGTGAAAATCATGATAATTAATTAATTCTCATTATATAATTTTCAATATGTAGGTTAAATTTTTTAATGTTGGCCTTTTATTGTGCCTTTGAAGGAAATATGAGTAACTTCAATGTTCTCCTCCTCACTTGTTTAGATTATATTGTAGAGAGAAGCAGGTAGGATAACTCCAAATCTTCTCATCACCCTTCTGTCCTCCAAATCGAGTCCCTCAGTCTATTCTTCAGTTCCAAAGTAGACCACAGGCTGTACACACACCCCATCTAGTGGACCACACAGAACTTCTCCTGCAAACATCCTTTCCACATCTCATGGCTCTATTCCATCCCCACCCCAGAGGTAATTGCCAGAGAAGCCACATACACATACACATACACATACACATACACATACACATACCCGAAAAGAACTTAGAGTAAATGGGATCTTTGCTACTTACTCTTATGCTTCATGTCTGTCCCCCAGTATCATTCCCCACTCCACAGCAGGTAGCCTGTTATGATTTTTCCTAATTCTTTGTACACATTCATATGGGACTAAGCAGTTCTTGGTGGGACACCCTGATTCCTGTCCTCCTTTGAACTAGATGATTCCCCTACCTCTTTTTTTTCCCGTTACTAAATGCCATTTCCCAAAAATTATGAACACATTTTTCTCAGAAACACAAATGGTTAGATCTATTAGGATATTAGGATCCCAGAGGGATTCCACACAGCCAGAACTCAAAAAAAAAAAAAAAAAAAAAACACAAAAAACAGAGAAGACAACTGAAATGAAGAAATGAAATACCCCTTCAACAAAGTGCAGATAACAGTACCTAGATTAGAAAATTTTCAAATCAAGATGCCTAGATCCCACTGTAGAAATACAAAAAGTCTTTTGTGAGAATAAGTATATATGTGGCTATTATGAACTTGAGACTCTTTCCTACCTCTTGAGGTGCCATAACTAACCTCTATATGATAGTTTTTGGTTTATCAAATCATATTTAATTTTCTCACGTTAAGAACAAAGGGATAGAAATGAAAACTGAGTAACATAAAAATTAAAAATAATAATAATAAACTAATTTTATTTCCAAAGTCCATGTTAGCTAAAATATAGCTGAATAATTAAAGCATTACTGGTAGTCTCACCATCCCCTGTTTCAAGTGGTACTAATATAACTATAGTTAAAAAATGCACGGTATTGTTGTAAAAGTAGTTATCTCAATCAATAAAATGGGACTAAAAACCCAGACATAAATCCAGATCTGTATAAAGCTAATTTTTGATTTAAAAAATGGTCAGAAATACACATTAGGAAAAAATACAGTATCAACAAAAATAATAGTGATCAATTTTTTGGTTGCATGTAGATGAATAATTCAAACAGATCTATAATGTTTATCATCCTTCACAAAGCTCAACATCAAATGAATAAACTATCTCAGTATAAAAACAGATAGATTAAAACTGATAAAGGAGGTCAAGATTGATAAATAGGCAGCATGAAACAGAAAACTATCAGTCTGGCAATAGGCACCCTCATATGTACATAGAAAACTGGAATAATCCTTTTCAACAATGTAGCCAATTGATAGCTAATATCTAGAATATATAAAGAGTACAAAAAGTAGGCATTGAAGTAGCCTAATTAAAAATAGGGTATATACATATGAATATATATGTGTATGTATGTACACACACACACATATAATATGAAAGACAAGAGTCAAATGGCTGGGAAATTCTTAAAGAAAGGTTTAAAATACTTCATTATTAGGTAAATAAAAATAAAACTACATTGAAATTCCATCTTACTCCTGTCAGATTGACTAAGATCACTAAACTAAGTTACAACTCAGGCTGGAAAGGCCATGGAGTAAAGGGAATTCTCATCCATTGCTGACGAGAGTGTACATTTGTACATCCATTGTCGAAATCAGTGTTGTGGTTGTTCAGGAAGATGGGAATATATCTACTTCAAGAATGAGCCCCACCACTCTTAGGTATATAGCTACATATTACTTCACGTCATGACAGGGACACGTTCTTGGTCATGTCCATTGTTTCTCAAGTCATAGTAGTGAGAAAATGGAGAGTACCTAGACCTTTCTCAACAGAAAACTGGGTAAAGAACATGTTATACATTTTAAATAACAGAGAATTACTTAGCTGTTAAAGGAAAAATAAACCCTGATTCATGGAAAAATGGAGAGAATTAAGCAAAAAAAAAAAAAATCCTCCTCCTCCTGAGACTGAGAAGCTTCTGTAAAGCAAAGGACACTGTCACTAAGACAGAAAGGCAACCCACTGACTGGGAGAAGATCTTCACCAACCCCACAACTGACAAAGGTCTGATCTCCAAAATATATAAAGAACTCAAGAAATTAGACTGTAAAAGGTTAATCAATCCAATTATAAAATGGGGCACTGAGCTGAACAGAAAATTCTCAACAGAAGAAGTTCAAATGGCCAAAAGACACTTAAGATCGTGCTCAACTTCCTTAGAAATCAGGGAAATGCAAATCAAGACAACATTAAGATACCATCTTATACCTGTCAGAATGGCTAAAATCAAAAACACCAATGATAGCCTCTGCTGGAGAGGTTGTGGAGAAAAGGGCACACTCATCCATTGCTGGTGGGAATGCAAACTTGTGCAACCACTTTGGAAAGCAGTGTGGCAGTTTCTCAGGAAAGTCGGGTTCACCCTACCTCTCGACCCAGCAGTACCACTATTGGGAATATACCCGAGAGATGCCCTAACATACAACAAAAGTATATGCTCAACTATGTTCATAGCAGCATTGTTTGTAATAGCCAGAACCTGGAAACAACCTAGATGCCCTTCAATGGAAGAATGGATGAAGAAAGTATGGAATATATACTTATTAGAGTACTACTCAGCAGTAAAAAACAATGACTTCTTGAATTTTGCATACAAATGGACGGAAATTGAAAACACTATCCTGAGTGAGTTAAGCCAGACCCAAAAAGAGGAACTTGGGATGTACTCACTCATATTTGGTTTCTAGCCATAAATAAAGGACATTGAGACTATAATTCGTGATCTTAGAGAAGCTAAATAAGAAGGTGAACCCAAAGGAAAACATATAAGCATCCTCCTGAATATTAACCTCCATCAGGCGATGAAAGAAGACAGAGACAGAGACCCACATTGGAGCACCGGACTGAAGTCTCACGATCCAAAGGAGGAGCAAAAGGAGAGAGAGCACGAGCAAGGAACTCAGGACCGCGAGGGGTGCACCCACACACTGAGGCAATGGGGATGTTCTATCAGGAACTCACCAAGGCCAGCTGGCCGGGGTCTGAAAAAGCATGGGACAAAACCGGACTCGCTGAACATAGCGGACAATGAGGACTACTGAGAACTGAAGAACAATGGCAATGGGTTTTTGATCCTATTGCACATAATGGCTTTGTGGGAGCCTAGGTAGTTTGGATGCTCACCTTAATAGACCTGGATGGAGGTGGGTGGTCCTTGGACCTCCCACAGGGCAGGGAAACCTGATTGCTCTTTGGGCTGAGGAGGGAGGAAGACTTGATTGGGGGAGGGGGAGAAATGGGAGGTGGTGGCGGGGAAGAGGCAGAAATCTTTAATAATTAAATAAAAAAATCATCCTGATTGAGGTAACTTAAACTCAGAAAGATAAATAGAGTATATATTTGCTTATATATATACTAGTTGTTAAGTCAATCATAAGCAAGCTACCATCCATTGAACCCACAGAGGTTAGACCTAGAGCAAGAGACTATGGGATGGGCATAGATCTCCATAGCAGAGTAAATAGAATAGATATCTTCATTACTTGAGAATGAATATTTTGTTTCTTTCTGAGAAGCCTCACTCAGGAAACAAACTACTTTTCAAATTAGGTAGCTGTGGAGTGCCAACAGAGAGTGAACTAAATGGCAGACTTAGAGTTTCCTTATGTTACAGTTTGTGTCAAGGCTCTTCCTTTTAAAAATATTTATTTGTTTCTAGATTTTTCTTCTCTTTTTCTATCCTACAAATTCTTTGCATCTATATCATGGCTTCCATCTTACTGTGCTTATGAAACCTTAATGTGCAAAAAAAAAAAAAACGAAAGTGTTCTCTGATTCTTGTGCCTTCACAGGGACTCTTTTTTTTTTTTCCTGTTCAATTCTGATGAGCTAGTTGATTTTTTTTTTACTTTATTTGTTATGCCATAGAGGTCTCTTTGTTTTGTAATTAGAGACAGGGACAGAGATTCCGGGTAGGAGGGTCTGGGGAGGAAGCTAGGGAGAGTAGAGCGAAGCAAACTGTAATCAGGATACATCATGTGAGAAAAAAACTCTTCTAAATAAAAGGAATATAGTAGTACATTGTTATAACTTTCAAAACTAAATTGTAGTTATACTAATTTCTTAGGACAAAAAGGTTTCAAATTTTTTTCTCTAATTTGATTTCATGAATTCTTACCTCAATACTAAATTAGCACAAAGCAAAAAAATAAAAATAAATTTCCCACTAAACCTTAAATACTTTAATTCCAAGTTCAATTTATTGCTTATTTTCTAAACAGTAAGATTTCAAACTTCAATCGTTTAATAAATTTTATTCAATGACTTAAAAATTGTGTTCAAATATTTTCTTTTTTCTTTTTCCATTTTTATTCATTTTACAAACCAACCACTTTTCCTTATTCTTACCCTCCACCTGTTTCCTCCCCCCTTTCTTTTAACACACCCCTGTTGGGACCAATTGGAGTCCTGGCCTTCAGCTGCTCTTCCCTTCTAGAGCCTTCTGATAGGAGTTACTAAAAGCTGTGCATTTCCTAGAGAATCAGAGGAAGGATTTTCAACTGTTGGCTATTGACTGCTGGGTATTTAAGCCTCCATGGTGCTATTAAAGAGAGGGCTTTTGGGATGAGTGTTCCCCCTACTCCACATCCTCTCTAGCATAGGCTATCATTGGTGTTTTTTATTTTAGCTATTCAGACAGGTGTAAGATGGTATCATCCATTGGTGGGAATGCAAACTTGTGCAACCACTTTGGAAATCAGTGTCGCGGTTTCTCAGGAAACTGGGAATCAACCTACCTCAGGACCCAGAAATTCCACTTTTCAATCCTACTGCTAATGAAAATACTCCTCAAACAGTAAACATACCTCAATTATATATTCTTCTGCATTTAAAGGATGATGTTATTAAATTCCTTTTTAAAATGGTAAATGTAATTATATAAACTATTTCGAAGATGAGATTGTATTGAAACCTTCTCTGGCAGTAAAAACAATTGAATTTGGACCAACAAGCTCCAATGTCCACATTTTCTCATAAGTGTTTCAAAGTCAATGTATTCATGGAATTGACTGTTTCTCTGTAACTGATCAGGCTCAATAGGTTTGTGTCCCATTTCTTCTTCATGACTCATATATATTCCCCCCAAATCTGTGTTCTGGGTTGAAGAGGATGAACTTATTAAACAAAGAACTGTTCTTTGACCATGAGTATAGGAGTAGCAGTATGCTTACGACTCAAACTCTAAACAAGCTCTAATATCATAATCACAGAAATCATAATAAAAGCTTCTCCTTCCAGAGGAACTGGCTGTGGACTTTTCTTTGTCATATAACAGACTGTTCATACAAGCCAAACAAGCTTTATTTTTATAGTGCATCTGAGCAAAGTGTTCTGTTGTTCCTCTATAATGTTATGGGAGATGCACAGTGTTTAAGTAAGCCTGCCGATGATTGATATTCTCCACAAAAAAATACTAAAAGCTGTCATTGATGATGTAGGCTTAACACTCATCTCATATATGCTTGATAGCCTGTGCCTCTAATGCTAGTCCTTGCAAGAGTCAAGAGTTAGCTGAAAGTATGACTCTGAGTTTGAAGACAAAGTAAGCTACATTGTAGTACTTCATCCAAAACAACAACAACAACAACAAAAAAAAAGTAAAGACTAATTTTATTGCTTACAGTTTTGGTGAGTTAGCTTTCATTTTTTCTAAGGAAATCTAAAAATAACTCTCTTGAGAAGATACCCAGAGATTAAGACCTCTTGCTTCTCTGGCCTATGTTTGATGCTCAGTATCAGCATAATAGCTCACAACCATCTGTAAAACCATCTCCAATGGACATTCCACCCTCTTCAGGCCTTCATGGGATATGTCTTTGTGTGACACACAGATATACATTTAAGGAAAGATTGCACACACATATTAATCTAATGAGTAAAAGAATAAAAACCAGTAAAGTTATTTCTAGGCTGTAAGGCATTACAGAAATTCGGTGAATATATTTTAATGATACATTTGTTTATTGTTACAAGCTTTTGAATAAACTAAGAACCTTTCTCAAAAGGCTCAGCAAGCTACGGTCTTGATATAATATTGAACATCTTAAGATTAATGACAAATACACATTTCTATATTGTTACAAGTTGTGTTTGAGAGCTGGATGGACTATGAACCTATTGCAGTTTATATTAAATTTTAAAGGCATTAGCAAAAATTAATCCCACATCTGTATTTTAACAGGTATGACTTGTACATAAATTAGAAGACCTTAAGTCTTAAAAGAGATAGAGCTCAATCTAATCAATGCTAAGATTTTTCATGGGTGGAGCAGAAGTCAACTATTTTGGTTTGGGTCATTTTTTTTCTTCTTTATCTTAAATTGGATCAAGTAAGAACCCTTAAAAACTCAACTTTAAAGGGGAGAATTTAGTTACACAGCAAATATCTCTTTTTACTGTTGGACTAAGTTGCAATTTCTATTACAAATGTGAGATACCCGTCACTAGCACATTGACATTCAATGACTTAGTCCTTTTTATAATAGAGGTTTGATTTTGAATGCCATGGTTTATCAGTATTATATTACTTATACTCTTTACCATGCAAAAAATTAACAGATATTTGATAATCATTTAGCTATCACTTACATAATCACAGCCTTAATAAATAATCTTACATTTAAAGCTGTGTATTAAGGATAACTTTGAAGAAGTCTTTTTGAATTTATCCAGTAGAGATTTACAGTATATATTACCCATAGGCATCCAAACTATCACAAATCAATTATGTCTCATTATGTCTTTACCAGACCTATCACATAATTGGGATACGGTTAGGAATTCCATAGGCGTTCACAGGAAATCATGTGGATAAACTAGAAATATAAAATTTTGGATCATCACGATCACACCAACTATAATACAAAGATAAAGTTTATTAGCGTATTTGTAGATGCAGTTTTTTTCATGCTCTGGTTTAATTTTTTATTTGTCTTTAAACACTTAATTGTTAACTTTTAATCTATTTCACTATCAATATTTTTATTCAAATTATCGTTTGTATCTCACTACATTATTAATATAAAATCTCTGGAATTTCTTTTTTAAATAATCCAAGAGATGATACCCCAAGGAACAAACTAGAAAAGGTAATTCTCTTGATAAACAAATGACCACAGTTTTCCTGGTTCTGGCCTTTTCATTATCATGTATTGACATAATTGCAAAACTTACATTTTAATATTTTAAAACTTGTGTCTTCTAGAATATATAATGATTTAAAAAAATCACTCTGTGGCACTGGGATTTCGGTGAACTCTTACAACTATAGATATAAAGTCTCTTTCCTGATCGATAGAAAGATAGCTTTAGACTTGTGATATCTCATAGGCAGTCATTATTCCCATGTTCAACAGGGAAAGAGATAGAGAGGATAAATTGTTATTGCTACTCTGCGCCTCCAAAAGATTTTCGAGACCACAGTTCTCATGAGGTTATTGGGGTGGAAAACAGCGAGAAGAAACTTGAGAGAAAAACTTGAGAAAGGCATCAACATGGGCGAGAACAGCAGCTTACTGTCTACTGAGCCTCACTCAGCCAAGAGTATGCTCGGGAAAGGTTACATTGTGTGAATTTGGAAGAAGAGAATGTGTTAGTGACCAATATATCATTTTAGGATTTCCAAATCTCAGTCTTTCTCTTTCTTCTTGGCTACTTGATGCCAGGACCGGGAGAACGGATCATATACCACTGGGCCACAGTGTACTTTCCACTAAATAAACCACCTCCTTTCTTGTAGCTATCAAAAAAGCATATGTCCCCAGCTGGTACCTTGGGCAACTAAGGAGAGGGAACCTGAAATGACCCTATCCTATACTGATGAATATCTTGCATATCACCTTAGAACCTTCATCTAGCGATGGATCGAGGTAGAGACAGAGTCTCAATTTGGAGCAACGGTCTGAGCTCTTAAGGTCTAAATGAGGAGCAGAAGGAGGGAGAACATGAGCAAAAAATCAGGACCACGAGGGATGCACCCACCCACTGTGACAGCGGAACTGATTTATTGGGAGCCCACCAAGGCCAGCTGGTCTGGGACTGAATAAGCATGGGTTGATTCCGGACTCTCTGAGCATGGCGGTCAATGAAGACTGATGAGAAGCCAAGGACAATGGCCCTAGGTTTCGATCCTAATACATGAACTGGCTTTGTGGGAGCTTAGCCTGTTTGGACGCTCACCTTTCTGGACGTAGATAGAAGGACCTTGGTCTTCCCGCAGGGCAGGGAATTTGGACTGCTCTTCAGTATCGAGAGGGAGGGGGAATGGAGTGGGGGGATGAGAAGAGGAGTGGGGATAGGGGGAGGGAAGTGGGGGGAGGGCAATATTTGGGAGGAGGGGAGGGAAATGGGAAATGGGGAGCAGGTGGAAATTTTAATTAAAAAAGAATAAAAATAAATAAATAAGTAAAAAAAAAAACAAATTAAGCACCAGATTTCATTCTGTTATTAAACTTTTTTTCCAGCCATAGAGATTGATGCTGTCGTCTGCGTTTCTCTTACATTAGTTGGTTGATACACCAAACTCCAGAATAAAAAAATCTGTTACAATTAAAATGAGTAGTGTTAAAATATTCTGTATGAAGGGTATTTTCATAATGTAAGCTTCTTCAAAGATTCATTGCTCAATTTTTTTTAAGGACCAGTAAAATTCAAACTAAGCTTATTTCCCTTTTGTTTTGTCATAATTTCTTTTTCTACATTGTCTTTGTGAGAATAAGATTTAAACTACTATGCCTTTAAATAGAAGAAGATAGTTTTGTCTTGATGAACATAAAGGAAATATATTATCAACAACATGGCTCCACATTAAAACATTCAGAGTTTTAATTTCCATGCTCTTATTCCTCTCAGTATAAACCACTATGTGGCTGAAAACTGAAATGATAGATGGAAGGGTATAAAAAGAACAGTAAGAAGAAAAAGTTTGAATCTGGAAGATGAAATGTATGAGGACAATCAGTTAACTAAAAATTATTTAAAGAAACACATTTCACCATCCATTTACTTTAGTGCATAGATGGGAGATGAAGGATGCCGCTTTCTATCCCATCGACACTGCATTCCAGGTGTTTATATGTTAGTTTACAGATTTTCATGCAACACCAAACTTTACCTGTTAACTTTTTGTAAGCAGTTCAGAATATCCACTTATAATAAAAACAATTAGAAATATTAGAAAAATATTGAGGACCAGTGAGATATGATCACTGTAGTTTTCCCAAACCATGATGTTGATTATTGCCAGAAATTTATTGTAAATAGGTTTGAAGCATGAACAAACATGGTTGATTAATTTTATGTTGCTTAATAATTTAACTGTAACTCATTAAATCTGTTTCTGTTTGAATAAGATTAATCCCTGCAAAAGGAATTAGGGGGACTGTACAATTGTTTGCTTTATTTTATGAACATTCACATTAAGTATATATTTACCACAATATTTGTGGTTTCACGTAATATAAAATACTCTAAATATCTCCAGTTTCTATGGGGACATATACCTATTTCAATAAATGAAATAAGTCTTCCCACAAATGATATTTAAATATTAAGGATAAGTGCAGTTTAATTATCATAATATTTTGTGTTTCTGTATGAGTATTCAACTAAGTACAATTCCAATAGCTCATATATTTTTTTATTTTTCACTACAATATAAATATACCATTAAATTCGGTTTTCATAAACACTTTGAAAATAGTATCATTAGATGACTATATCCATATAATTGAGACTATTCAGACTTTCAGATCTCTTAAATATTTTGGTGACCTAAGGAAAGTAAATTAGAACTATTTAATTATAATGGAAACGTTTTTAATAGTTTATTCCCATTTAAATATTTAAAATATAAAAACCAATTGTCTTCAAAATTCAAAATAAGAACTGTTGACTCTGCACATATAACAGAAAGCATACCAGTCCAAAGAAAACATGATTGCTTTCCTTAGGACATGTGGTCTGTCATTGGGAGACGTTTGTCTGTTACTCTTTCTCAGATACATCATTTAAAACTAAAAATATAATTACATTCAGCTGAGATGTTGACACATGTAATTGCTCTAACTAATTATTTACAAGAGTATTGGTTTTATAGGTGGTAAGCCATTATTTGTTAAATTCTGTGATGAGAAGTGAACCTTGAACAAGAGAACTTAAAAGTGATTGTCTTATTGCACAGGTTTGAAAACTAAACCTTGAGATTGACTGTCATAAAGAATTATAGTTCATGAGCGGAAATAAAAGGGCATAGAAAACACATTTAATTCTGCTTAAAAAGTTCTCTTAAAGAACTCTTTGTAAATTTGATTTATATTCTTTTATATCATTTAATATATCTGCTTATATATATGCTCAATTTTATAAAAGTAAAATAGAATAGTTTGTTATATATGCTAATATTCAGCTGAGTTTCCTTTTGAGAAAGATAATTATTCCACTTTGAAAGGCAAGAACAAGTAACCTATTTCAGATGAAGGGCAACCAGTTTTGTAAAGGAAATGATTAGACTCTAATCAGTTAAATGGCAAAATATCTAACTGATTTTAAATTTATGCTACTTTGCATATTAAGAACAATTGTTGTTACACACTAAAACTTCAATTAAATTGCATAGCAAAATTATGCAATGATAAAATACAAAAGTAAAAATAGCTGGTAATTACCAAGGAAAATAAAGCTAATACAATAGCTTTACTGTCTACATAAAATTAATCAGATAATTAAGAAATTGAGCATTGTCATTAGTAGCCTGTTAAAAAATTTGCCCATAATAGAAAATAATTTCGCTGATGGCATGAATTTAAAATGAAATATATCTAAAACAAATAACATAATATTTTAGTTTTCCCTCAGGCTTATTAACTACACTAAGATGTGGAAAACTAAAGACAGCTCAGGATATTTAAAGAACCTTAATACTTTATTTCTATACTACCCATGCTTTATCATTTAAAACTTTTCTGTCATATTTTTATTTATTATTGAATTTTTATTCTTGAATTTCTTTGTATAATATTTTATTTAATATTTGGTTTTAAAAACAATCAATCAAATATACTCATTTAATCTCAGAATTAACTTTGATTAAAATTGTTCTCATTATTTATACCAATTTTAAATGTAAGGATATTGACGTTAGTAGTTCTTTATTAAAGAGAACAATAATAGTACTAAAATAAAATTATGCTAAATTTCAGATGTATTAGCATACCAAATGTTACCAGTTTTCTTTCCTTTTTGGTCAAATTTCCTAAAGCATTACTTAGCTACAATTTTTTTTCTGCTTTTCAATGCTTTCTATGACATTAAGTATAATAGTTGTTTTAAATTATTTACCTTAACAGGGAAATATCCTGTACACTGTTTTTAATTTTATTTTGCAACCAAGAAGCTGATATTGGCCCCCTAAATCATAACTATTTCATTTTAAATAATATTATAAAAATTCACTCTTCTGTCCTTATTTAAAAATAAATGTGCAGGTGGTTGGAGAGATGGCTCAGAGGGTAAGAGCACTGGCTGCTCTTCCAGAGGTCCTGAGTTCAATTCCCAGTAACCACATGGTGGCTCACAACCATCTGTAATAAGATCTGGTGTCCTCTTCTGTACTGCAGGATACATGAAGGAAAAAACCTATATACATAATAAATAAAAATCTTTAAAAAATAAAAATAAATGTGCAATCAGATTCCCTGATTTTATATTTGCTAATGAAAATAAGATGTGCAATAGTTTTGCTAAGTATAAATATTTTATTTACTTTTTTATTTATAGACACTAAAAGGTCTATTTTTATCTAAAACATGAAAAGGTTTCAGAGACATTTTTATAGGTATGACTTCTCATAAAAGCTTTCAAAATTCAACCAAAAATAGCAAACTAAAATATAACTGGATCCTGTGGAAGACACACTGCTTGATTGATTTTGTATTTCTTTTATATACGTCATTTCTAGCAACTGAAATGAGACCTCTAATAATGAAAGGTTTATTACAGGAATTACGAGTACTCTGCACATTTTCATGATTATTTTATTGCTTGATAATTTTAATTAACTATATTTAAAAGCTAATAATTACTTCAAATTTAAATCCTTCTTATTATGATTGCTTCACACAAGCCAGTTTCCCCAATACCCACTTCGTTACTTTCTGTCTTCTGTATGAAGAATCTGATATTGACATGCGATACAGTATAACCAGGAGAATAAAATCAGTTGATTTATATGCAATGTTTTCACAACTACAATAAATACCCATTTAAATATTTGTATTTTACTAAAACACACATAATTTGAGGGGTTTTGTAACCTTATAAGATTCTAATTGTTTGACTCATTTATTCAGCTTATTGTATTAATAATATATTAGTTATTATGTTTTTATATTTTAAATTCCATTTATTACTTAAATAGCCTATATTCATTGAGCTGCTATTTGTTTTTATATTCATAAATCAAATATTTCTTCCAGAAAATATATTTTAATATTTTATGACAATCAAAATTTGTATCAACTTTGAATTTGTTTGATAAAATTAATTCAAAGAAATATCAGCACTATTTTTATGTAATAACTTTGATGGAAAATCCACGCACAGTATATTCACATAAGCATAAGTAACTTGCTAGTATATATTTTGGGGGGGCCTGCACAGTGAATAGTTTGGTTGGATGAAAACTGACATAGCATAAATGATGTAATCCTGCATATTCTTTCCCATTTCTTACTTAAAAACTCAATATTTTAGAGTAGAAAATAATGATTTCAAAATTGGACACATCACTTGACAAAATGTAAGGTGTTATTCAGAGATAAAATCGAGTGGTTTAGTGGTTTATTATTTATGAGTTTAGGTCTAGATAACAATATATGCTAAAACATATAGAAAATATGAAATGCTTTGTTTAATATATGAATATATTTGTATAATTATAAATACCTCATGCCAATAGTACTTTCAGTTATAAAGAATTTTCTTTCAATCAATTATGTATATTTTTGTCATTGAAACCCCAATTCAGTTTTAATTATTTGGATTAATACAAACTTAGAAACTCTCTCTTTTGTTAAGTAAAACTTTGTATTCCATTTAATTATGTAAAGTCAAGTAAAGTTAAAGTTTTGCATATACATTATGTACCCATTAATAATCTCTCATTTGTCAAATTTTTCTTAAATATGACTTCCTGTTAATCAAGATAGTCTGAATAAGTGAATTGTTCAATTATTTCTTTCTGTTCAAAACTTTCAGTTACTTTTCTGCAATATTGTGTTTTAAGCTACCTGACATATTTCAATAAACTTATATATGAAATACATTGTATTTCCTACTTTAAGTATAATGGTTACTTCTTTTTAAAGAGAATGATGTATCAGTAGGAAATATCTTTAAGTGCTTTTGTAGTATATTTAGCAAGTAAGATTTAGTTCATATGAATGGGACAGTGATTAGTTAGGCCCACTCCTCATAATAATATGATTGAAAAGGAAAAGAGCATGAAGAAGGATGTAGTGAACGTTTAAAAGTTTAAAATAACATAAAATACCTCATATTCAAGTACCATTGTTCGTGGTTTAATTTTTTTCGAAACAATCATTGTTTATTTTAAATACCATACCCAGATCCCTCTCCTTCCCTTCCTCCTGCTCCCCCACTTTCCCCCTACCCTATTTGCCATTCACTCCTCAAGAAGGGTATGGTTTCCCATAGTATTCAACAAAGTCTGTCGCATCATTTGAGGCAGGACCATAGTCCTTCTCCCTGTAAAGACCCCAAAATACTACACTTAGGCATATATCCAAAAAGGGTTAAACTCATACCACAGGGTTCATGTTTAAGATATCTAATCTGTAGGGCTGGAAAAATGACTCTGGAAAGATTGACAACTCAGCAGTGAAATTAGGACCCGGGTATCCATGCACTCACCATTGACATCAGCATTGAAGTTAGGACACCAGCATCTATGTACTTTCAGAGCAAACATAGTGACCCACCTGTAATCCGTGGACTAAAGGTAGAGACAAAGGGGTATGCAAAACTAGTATGAGCAGAGAGAGGTACCAGTCACCTGTCTCCTATATTTCTTGATAAAGCCAGAATGATGTCATGAAGCTGGCAAATTCATCTGCTTGCAGGAGCTGGAACTCAGCCTCCCTCCCTCAGTTACATTTGCATCAGCTTTCTGTGGTTGATGCTTTTCTTTGCTATTCTTCTTTAATTCCTTTTCACAAATAGGAAGCTTAATTGGGTGGTGTTTTGTCCTGAGGTAAACTATTCCTTCTATGACATTTAGCATCAGGATTTCTTTCATCTTTTTTTGTTTGTTTGTTTGCTTGCTTGCTTTCTTGGTTGTTTTTTAACCCCTTGAACACTGGATTTAGCTCCATTACACTTCCTAGCTCTCCTTTAATTCACAAACTGTACATTTTGTGTTTCTCTGTCTAGTTTTTCCTATTTTGTTATATATGTTCATTGGAGTGGCCGCTAAGAACCATGTGACAAAAATCACTATTAAGCTGATTTGAAATCTCCTCTGCAGGTGTCATTAATCCAGAAGTCTTCAGTCTTCAATTTAGCTTCAGCAGTTTTTGTTGTTGTTGTTTTTCTGTTTGTTTGCTTGTTGTTTTTTGGACAAGGGGAAGAAGCAGCCACATTCTTTTCCAAAATGTCAAAAGAAGCATCTCTGGTTCTCTTGAGAACTTACTAAGATTCTTCCCCTCTAAATCTTCTGAAATCTGGACTGTCATAATCTACATTGCTCTCAGAACCACTCTTTTTCATGCTTCTACTATAATGTCCTATTATGTCACGTTTAAAGCATTTAAATAGTTTTTTAATCCAAAATTCCAAATGTCTATACTCTCCCAGCAATATTATAGCCAAGCCTGTCACAGCAATACCCCATTCCTGGTACCAGATTTAGTCATTGTTCTATTTGTGTTAAGAGAGACTAGGAACACGATAGGTTATAATCAAAGCATTTATGGGATATTACTTACCATTTTAGAGATTAGTCCATTATCATAATGCTGAGGTGCATGGAACCAAACATACATCCCATAATGTATTTTCTTTAAGTGGTTGACATGGCAATTTGCAAGTAGAGTCATCACTGTGCAGATGGTCCAGGGTACTACAACAAACAAACCAACAAACATTAGACAGAGCAAGGAAAGGCCTAGAGAAGAGGGTGAGGAAAGATTGTATGAGCCAGAAGGGTCAGGACATCACAACAAAAGATCCCACAAAATCAACCAACCGAAGCTTATGGAATCAGAGAAATCCAATCAGGAAGCATATATAGGTCTGACCTAGGTCCTCTCAGTATTTGTTATAATTGTGTAGCTGGATGTTCCTGTGGGGGTCCTGATATAGTTAGTGGGGGGACTGTGCCTTGTTCTCTTGCCTGCTTTTCCTCCTATGGAATTGCCTCATTCAGCTTTAATATGAGGAAGTGTGCCTAGTTTTATTATAACTTGACATGTCATGTTTGATTGACTGATATCCCAGAGAAGCCTGCTCTTTTCCAAAGGAAAATATGGAGGAGTTGATCTGGGGGAAAGGGAATGTGGATAAAAAGGGACTTGGAGGAAAGGAGGGAGGGAAAACAAAGGTTGGGATGCATATATGAAAAATGAAAGGATTAGATAAATGATAGATAGATAATAGATAATAGAATAGATGATAGATAGAGGTAGATAACAGGCTTATCAAGCCATGATGAATGAGACAGCAAGCACATTCCTCTGTGGACTCTATATTAACTCTTTCCTCCCGTTTTCTGTCCTGTTTGAGTTTATGTTCAGAAGTGCTTCCGTGATGAACAATAATGTGGAAGTATAAGGGAAATAAACCCTTTCCTCCCCAAGTATCTTTGCCATGAGGTTTTATCACAACAATAGTATCTCTCACTAGGATAATAACTAAAGATAGCTTATGAATTTCAACCAAAAAGTTGGAAGAGATCCTAGTATTTTCAGTTACTCACCTGTGTGCACCATCATCATAAACTCGCAGAGCAGAATGTAGGATATGGATTCGATGAGGACATATGCAGGCTTGTGGATGTATGTGTATCTGTGTATGTTCTTGTGCATGGGTTTTATTAGTTAATTTAAAATCGCATTAAAAATATAACAAACAAAACAGAAGAATCACAATAAACATGTTTTGCATTATTTGTAAGCTATAATAGAGCATATAAATATCAAGAAAAACTAAAGCAATAAAAACATTTAAAATAGTAAGCAAAGCATAGATAATGACCATATTTCTATTCTAGTTGTAAAATATACAGTATATATAAATGAAGGTAATATAAAAATATGAATAAAAGTCAATATTTAAGAATATTACATATAGTGTCACAAAATGACAAGATTGATTTTGTAATCAGTGAGTATTTAAAGGAATCTACAGAAACCATGGAAGTTGTGACATAATTTGTTAAAAATTTTGGCAGTGAAAAGATTCAGATAGTAATGAGCAGAAGAAAATCAAAATGTGCACAAACCACATGAAGTTCAGGATTTACTCATTGCATTCCTTTGTAGACATATGAATATCACTTTGTCTTCCTAACAGTGACGTGACACAAATCACATGAGATTTATTCAAAGACCTCAACTTTGTGCTGCAAACCTTAAGAATATTTAGCTTTGGAGAAATGCAATATGTTCTTTTGACAATTTGAAAATTAACATTACAATAAAATGTCAATGGATGGTTAGAATATGTGTCATGGCTGTGTTGGCAAAGGATAGATTCACTTTTCACAGTGAATACAGTGTGATGGTGCATCCGTTCTTTACAACATTAAAAATACTACACAACTGGCAATTTGTAAGCCACATATTCTTAGATGTTTTATGATATATTTTGTGACATGGTAGCTAAGTGACTGTAGTTAATTGAACTTTGGTAGCTGATCAAGCAATGTGGATGAATATGAGAGCTACATTGAGAAGGCTGACACTAGCATTAATGGTAAGATATTTGATGGTCAGAACATTCAAATGACTGTTGGTAACTAGCCCAGCTTTCCCAACCTTAGTCAAAAGAACTAGGTCAACCTGACCCAGGATGACCTATGATGAAGTCATGTTTGAGTTAATTATATGGATTCTGTAAATTAGTTGGCATGTGTCGAGACCTTTGGCATACAGCATGTGAAACCACTGTCTGAAACAATGTACTAAAAGTTGCAGATTGTTTTCCAGAAGTATGTTAAAGGAAAGTCACTTTAGAGATATGCAGATTGTGAGATGCCAAACCTCTACAGATCTTTTCATTTGAATATTTGTATATTCATACAATTCTAAACAAAAAATATATAATTTTGTGCTCTTAATATACAAACACTAATATAAGTTGTTAGTTCTTTTATCTATTTTTTAGAATATAATATTGCTATAAACCAGCTAAAGGTTGAAAGAATCACAAACACATATTTTGAAGTGTATATTATTGAAATTGAGAATTACATTAGTAAAATTCTGATAACATAAAACCACAACATGGCTAGATTTCTGTATAATAATATGTGAATAATTTTTCCAAAGGTAAAATTAATAAATATACCAACGGAAGTCATTTAATTATTTAACTTCTTACAGTAAAAATTAGATAAAATGGATAACTTTCTAGAAAAGTTCATCTTTTCTACTACAATTTATAAAATAATTACTAAAACTACCTAGAGTGAAGTTGAAAACTGAAGACTTGATCTTCCATAAGACCTATAACTAGAAACAAACCTTGAGATTTCCAAATTCTAGCATTCCCTCTGTCTCTCTCTGTCTCTCTCTCTGTCTCTGTCTCTCTCTCTCATACACACACACACACAAATGTGCACGTGCCCACACATTCATACACACAAACAACATAAAATACTTTCCTCAAAAGACTTAAAATTGTTCATTGCTTATAGACATTAATAATCTCAATAACTTCTTAAAAATCAACATTCTAACTTCACTACCAGCCAAAGCAGAGTGTTAAAATATGTTACAAAACAAACAAAACAATTGGTTGAATAATGAAAACTGGATAAGAATTACTGGTCCTTCTAATAACTTTAGTTAGGTGAGCAAAATAATCAATTTCACAAACATTAAATGGATTATTATTTTTTTATTTCAATGAAAATTAAACAATATTGTAAAAGTAAGAGAAAAACTTATTTTGAGGAGGCAATCATTCAGCCCCTAAGCTATTACTATACAAAACAGAGAACAATTAAACACCTGAAACTCATCTACCAAAGCCAAGAGCGAAACAATAGGAGCCAGCAATTGTGTTCGCCATTTACCATCCCTCTGGATGTGTTAGATGCCTTAAAATTAAAAAATAGTTTGAAATTTTGAAGTTTAGAAAAAACAGATGACTTCGCTTCTATTCATTATGGACACAATAGTATGATGAAATCATCTTCTTAGGGAAAACAAAAACAGCAAAGAAAACAAAGTATCATGCTGTAAAATTAGTTCATATAACACTGATCATATTCAGTGTGTTTTCCTTTAGTGCTGTTGTTGTAGTAGGCATATATATGTGTGTGTATACACACACACATAACAAAGAAGTGATAAAATGTTATTACCAGGAGCATAAATTAAATAAGAAAAATAATAATCTAAAAATACCATTTATGAATAAAACTGACTCACTTAGTGAACATGTATGAGAGTATTAAGTTCTTCAGTGGTGTCATAAAGACATTAAGAATTTATTCTCATTTCTTACTTGGATAATGTATCTAGGAAGCCAAAACATATTTCTGCTACTGATGCGATACATTTTTGGTGTCTGTTATGAGTGAAAGGTATTTAATTTTCAAATATTTCCTAAGTTTTTGCTCTCTTTTTCTACCCACTCATGTGATACATCTGCTTTGGAAGTAGGAAAAAGGAACAAAGCTTGCATTTTAAAAACAGCAGGAATAGAGGTGCATTTGTTGTTGCAAAAAGATGTGTGTCAAGCATACAAAAAGGATGCTAACCTCCTCTGGTGGACAGGACCGCCTACACTACACGCTGCTATGCCTGGTCTCATTCTTTGAAAACCCTCACAGTCAGAATATTCACCATAGAATGGCAATCTGACAACTGGGTGTGTTTAATGTCATTTATCCTTACAAAAAGCTAAAAATTACTCCAAACAGCTCTGCTAAACAGTATCTCTTCCACATAATGTTTCCATTATCTGTTTGAAGTAGTCAACTAAGGTAATTTTTTTTCTCCTAAGATAGAAAGGCTTTGTATACTATTTGTGTTCAGAAATTTGTACAAAATAGAGTAAAATTCCATTAATAATGACATATGAAAGAAGTGACATATCCTTTTAGTGACCTTAAAAGTAGAACTTAGGCCAGGCGATGGTGGTGCATGCCTTTAATTCCAGCACTCGGGAGGCAGAGGCAGGTGGATCTCTGTGAGTTCGAGACCAGCCTGGTCTACAAGAGCTAGTTCCAGGACAGGCTTCAAAACCACAGAGAAACCCTGTTTCGAAAAACCAAAAAGAAAAAAAAAAAAAAAGTAGAACTTAGGCCAAACTTAATATGTCCACCAAGTTTTGAGGACACCTGATTCTAAAGTCTGAATTCCTTGAGTTTTGGAATGAAATATCTGTTTCGTTCTGTTTTTTCTCCATATAATTTCATTGCATAACAAAGCAACACTATTTTATTGTTAATATGATTCATTATTAATGTAAGTGAAACCAGAGAGAGCAAAATCATAAATTTTTTATCCAACATACTCAAGGGAATTACCAATCCTACTTACTTAGCATATGACAATGAAAACTTAAGTGAATCATTGATCTTTATGCCCTCTGATTCTTCCCTTTTGAATAAGTGTAATAAAGTGAGCAAAGCATAATGATTAAAAAAGATTCAGGGAAGTTTTAGGGAAACTCATTGAACACAAAGGTGAATGGACGTTTTATTTTTCCATATTATTTTGAAGAATAAATGCCATTTCTTGCCTAAAGCAGAAATTCAGTGTACATGCTTCTGTTTTCCACGTATTACTACATAATTTTTCTAATGGCTCCTTGAATGATCCTAAATGGTGAGGATGGAAAAACATTTGTCAAAATAAGTTTCAGAAAGACACTACACATCTTACACTGAGCCCTGTGCAAATTGATTAGATGATTAGCACATCAGTGACAGTGACTCTGAAAGTCCAGAGCCACACAGTCTTGGGTCATTTTTGTCTTCCATAATAATTATTATTCACTGCTCTTTATGTGTTGTAAAAATCTTGTGACTAGTAATGCTCAGACTACTAGCTAATGCCCATAAAAGACTGATAATGCTGTTACTTGGTATTTTAGGGCTGTAGCTGAGAATTTCTCCATATTTTTTTGACTACCTACTTTGTGTGTTTGAGAAGTGTTTGAATTTTGATTTTCTTTGCTGTTATTGTTAGACTTTATGGCACCATTTCACCATTGGAACACTAGGTTTGGGAAAGCTGAATCAACATTGTGGATAATTGTCACTGATTGTTATCATGGTCACTGATTGCCTCTAAAATTAATAATCTGCATTCCCTACGACATTAGAATTGGTGTGGTGGTGTGTGTGTGTGTGTGTGTGTGACCCATTATATTTGGCTGTCTCCCCTTAAGAGGTTCCATTTTGTAAAAAGCTGTGGATTTTTTCTGGTCTACAATTTTCATTATACTTTTAGCTCTGTTTTGAATATAGAAGATGGTTCTGTATATGTGTGTTCATGAAAACAGCACCATTTACCAGTTACATAATACAGCTGCCAAATTGCTAATGCCATAGAAGTTGAAATGGTGTACCATATAAACTTACTGGAGGTAATTCAGACCTGAGGCAATGGGCATATAAAACTCATATCAAGAAAACAGGCCAAGGACTTAATGAACACCCCAGACCAAGTAATATGTACAGCATTGTCATGGGGGTCCCATAAGAAAAGAAATCACTTAGCATTGCAATGGTGATTGTACCCCACACCTGTTATTATACCATCAGGTGTACATCAAAGCCCAATAGCAAGCAAAAGTGCTTAAGGGGACTATCAAGGGTACAGCTCCAGTCCTCGGAATATTTACTTTTAATCATTTTAAATTCACTTTCTATGAAACAGCCTGTTCTTACTAAATTGCAGAATACCAGTGTTGCTTGAAGAAAAATATGTCAATACAAAAAATCCTATTTGTACATGAACCAAATAAAAAAATGAGAAATAAACTAATTCATTAATTAAAAATATGGTTAATATTACTCATTCATGAAAAGCTATTAAACATGAGATCATATTATACTGTTCAATGTTTATCAGCTTATGAAATATGTATTGATAAGAATCTGAATGTATCATATGTGTGGTAGCATCTATCACACATGGATCATTTTCTTTTTCTCACTTAAACAACATTCATATCTTGTCTCATCTTAAAAATATTATTTTATTTTTTTATATTTTCTTGATATTTCACTTATCTGATTGACTATACTTATATAAAAATAAGGATAATGAATATAATACTGCCTTTTGAGTTCTAGTTATGAAATAATTCTCTCTCTATATATATATACATATATACATACACATATGTGTGTGTGTGTGTGTGTGTGTTGATGTAGAACTTCTCTGTGTAGCCTTGGCTAACCTGTAAATCACTCTGTGGACCAGGCTGGCCTTGAATGCATAAGTATCTGCCTGCCTGTGTCTCCAAGTGGTGGGATTAAAGGCCTGTGCCACCAATGTTCAGGAGTATTTGATATTTTATCCATCATAAAGGTACTCTTTTTCTTTTGTTATTAAACATTATCAAGCTCTACATTTTTTTCTGCTCCCCCCTGCCTTTCCCATCCCCCTCTTCAACCTTCCCTCAAGGTCCCCATGCTCCCAATTAACTCAGGAGATCTTGTCTTTTTCTACTTGCCATGTAGATTAGACCCATGTAAGTCATTCTTAGTGTCCTCATTGTTGTCTAAGTTCTCTGGGATTGTGTTTTGTAGGCTGGTTTTCTTTGTGTTATGTTAAAAACCACCTATGAGTGAGTACATGTGATAATTGTCTTTCTGTGATCTGGGTTACCTCACTCAAAATAATGTTTTCTAGCTCCATCCATTTTCCTGAAAATTTCAAGATGTCGTTATTTTTTTCTGCTGTTACTCCATTGTGTAAATGTACCACATTTTCCTTATCCATTCTTTAGTCAAGGGGCATTTAAGTTGTTTCCAGGTTCTGATTATGAAAAACAATGCTGCTATGAACATATTTGAGCAAATATCCTTGTGGCACAATTGAGTATCCTTTGGATATATACCCAAAAGGTCTGATCTCCAAATTATGCAAAGAACTCATGAAATTGGTCATCAAAAGTACACATAAGAAGTCACCAAGGCCAGCTGGCCTGGGTCAGAAAAAGCATGGGATAAAACCGGTCTTGCTGAACATAGCGGACAATGAGGACTACTGAGAACTCAAGAACAATGGCAATGGGTTTTTGACCCTACTGCACGTACTGGCTTTGTGGGAGCCTAGGCAGTTCGGATGCTCACCTTACTAGACCTGGATGGAGGTGGGTGGTCCTTGGACTTCCCACAGGGCAGGGAACCCTGATTGCTCTTTGGGCTGACAAGGGAGGGGGACTTGATTGGGGGAGGGAAATGGGAGGTGGTGGTGGGGAGGAGGCAGAAATCTTAAATAAATAAATAAATAAATAAATAAATAAATAAATAAATAAATAAAATCAAATAAAAAATGGAGTACAGACTTAAACAGAGAATTCTCAACAGAGGAATCAAAAAATGGCTGAAAGACACTAAAGGAAATGTTCAACATCCTTAGTCATCAGAGAAATGAAAATTAAAACAACACTGAGATTCTATCTTACACTTGTAAGAATGGCCAAGATCAAAACACTGATGACAACTTATGCTGGAGAGGTTTTGGGGAAAGGGAAACACTTCTGCTTTGCTGGTGGGAATGCAAGCTGATACAGCCCCTTTGGATGTCAGTGTGGCAATGTATCAGAAAATTAGGAAAAAAAAAACCTTCCTCAAAGATACTTTAAATATCCACTAAGTCATAGAATCTGTTATAGGGTAAAATAATTGAAAAGATCACAAACGTTAGTTGTAACCAGAATAAACGTGAGACGTACATTATCATTTTAATTGCACAATATGGCTTATTATAGAGAAATTCTGTACTTTTACTGAAGTCAATAATTAGAATCAAAGTATCATAAATATTGTAAAAAGGTGGATCCATTCCTTTGCTTTCTTTAGAAGCAGCCATGTTGTAGCTTTCACTACCATAATCAAGGGCAGGACTGCTTGTCTCCTGAACTGATTTTTATACATTCTCAGAGCATTGTAAAACATCATAGTCAATTGCTTTATGCATCATATTTCCTTGCTTCTGAATGGGATAGCTCCTTAATGAATATAATTCAAGTAGATATGAAAGCAAGGGCTGTAAAAAATGCTTGAATGTGAATTATTCTTTTTAAATAGACAAAATGACAAAAGATGAATAAAAATATGGTCCGAGATGCATAATGGCAGCTCAAGTACCTTCGCCCATGGTGAAGGGAAATTTCATGGAGGGAAAAATCAAAATGCATTGCTTATCTTCCTCTTAAAATGGAAATCTGCTAGCCAGAATGAGAATGGCCCTTGCAGTCATGGCTTAATACACTGAATAATGACATTGCCTTTATGGCAGGAACTTGACTGAGATGAGAAACTGAATGCAGACTCGGTGGGAAGTAACTGCACTTCCCTGTAGCTGATGAACTTCAGAGCTGAGGTAAGTTGAGGAAGAAATGGAAATCAGGAATCCTACTGTATCTGTAGTGAGCACTCACACTGGCCATGTAATAGATACTGATGTCTGCCCACAGAGATGAGTGGCTGAAGAAGAAAAGAGCCATTTTCGAGCTCATCTTGATTCCATATTATTCTCCTCCTTACTGGTGCTTGAAAGCTGATGAAATGACTCAGGAGTGGCATTACCTCCTAACGTATCTAATTGGGTAAATGGTGGTAGGTCACGGTTCCCACTGGTGGAGAGATGCTTAGAGTTACATTATATTTTTTGTTTAAGGGGGTTTTATGATATTCACTGAATTTTGTTATTTTTGAAAAGCTAGGATAATAATGCTTTTATCCTTATTTCTTTAGACATGTATTGGCACTTCTAGCAGTGTATCAAAACCCTATCAAAGCCCATCAGGGAAAACCCACAGGATAAAACCAACCTTAATATAACAAGGAAAAATATCTGTTCCATGGTCATTATCTATTGCTGCCACTTTTTAAGACAAGACGATGCGTTCACTAAATAATTTATGTTTCCTTGTGTGACTCTGTAATTCTAAATATTTAATTGTGGTCTTTATGATAATCGTAGAAGTGCTCCACATTATATATTTTAGCAGTTTATAGGTAAATACTAGGTTAGAAAGTAAAATAATAATAATAATTCCTGCATCTGTTAGAGAAGTGAGGTCATAGGATAAACTGATGTTTACAAAATTTCAGATGCAATGAGAATAACAGAGTCACTGCTTGCTAGTGGATTATACAAGCAAAACTTCCCTTGGAAACTGCCCCTGGTTTAGGAAAATTTCAGTTTTCAATGATGAATTTCTAAAAAGGAAGAATGGGAAAGCCTAATGGATCAAACCTGAAGGTTTTGTATATAACAAGATTCATGTCTTTCAGTTTCCCATCAGGAATCTCTCCAGACATGGTGAGAATTATAAGAGCAGTTGTAAAATGTGGTGAGGGACACTGCCTTTCCCTTTCTCCTATTTTCCTAAATATAATGTGATTGTATCAAAAAAGTTTTACTACCGAGGGAGTCCCAGTTCAATCAGGTGTTACAGGTATACAATAAACAATAGCTAAGCCACATTACCAACATTGCCTTTTCCTTAAATATCATTTAAAATTTTATCTAATATGTAAATTCTTCCACATATTTATGAGGTACTATCTTTTGTTTGGAAATAGGAAGAGTGCTTGCCAGTCTCAGGATATTTAGCTTTCTGATCTCTCTTTTATGGCATTCTAGGTATGGTCCTGGAGTGTTTGTCTTTCACTATTTATTTCACTGCATAATCAACCAATGTGAACCATTGCATCCCCACCATGCTGTACAACATAGCACTTTATTACTTTTGCCTTACAATTTTTCTCTTTAGTAAATAACCTCCTTTTCCTCTTCATTCCAAATTCTTTTAACTTCACATCAACTTTAGTTTCTCACATATGAGAAAGCACATATTTGTAATGATGTATATGAGGCATGTTCAGCCGAACAGCATATCCCCCAGTGCTCTCATTTTGCTATATAAGATAAGACTTCATTTCTTCAATTGCTGGGTTGTACTGCCCTCTGTAAATGACTTTATGTGTCCAATGTCTTTTGATATCTACCCATCTTGGTTGTTTATGCTACCATACATAAATGATGCTGAGGTCAATGAAAGAGTGATGCTACAACTTCAATATTTTAAATTTATCATGACAGATATATTATCAATAGTAGGCAAGCTGGACCACATGGTATATTGAGTCTGTATTCAAAGAAGCTCCATGTTTTGTTTTTGTTTCATTTTGTTTTTGTGAGAGCCGTACTAACTGTCTACAACAGGATAGAAGTGTTTCCTTCTCCCTACATCTTCAATAATATTAATAATGGCTTTAATTTTTTTTTAATCTTTCATATCAGCTACTGTGATTGGGGTGTCATACCTGACAACTGTGTTTTTAGTTAAACTTTTCTGAAATTGTATTTATTCAAGTCATGTCTCTGCTTCTTTTTATTAAGAATTTTTTGAGACAATCTTTTCTAATTTTACCTATCCCGTTCCAACTCCCTCCCTTCCTGCAGTGCTACCATTCCCTCCATGCCTCCAATATCTTGCTTAGTCTAAATACTGCAGGGAGGGCCTTAGTCTTGACTAGAAGTGAAGTGGCAGACTTTGAGGACTCCCCATGAAAATCCTTACACTTTCTGAGGAGTGGATGGCCCTTGCTTTTCTTAACAACAATCCTCAGGATAAACTAGTATATTTACCTAGCTCTACAATTTTGAAGTTGCATCTATATTATCTGAAAAGTATACCACAGTATACAATCTAAGCTATTAGAGAAGTAGGAAATAAAGATTTCAGCTGTATTAAAAATTTAGCTCTACAATTTTCATTTAGGCATGCTGTTCCACCTAAAGGGTGTAACAAACAAACAATTTAAAGGGACAAGTCTAAAATTCCTATTTGAGGGCGACAGGCTCACCAAAGTGCTGAGACTTAGCCATGACACAAAAGACAAGTGTCCTCCTTCTGACATTTTGCAGTTAATATATTATTTGTTAGTGGCTCTGTAGGTAAAAGTGCTTGTAGCAAGCCTGATTTCCTGAGTTTTTATTCCAGAAACCATATGTGAAAAGGACAAAACTCACTCCTGTAAGTTGTGTTCTGGTTTCTGTAAGACAAAGAGATACATGAAGAAAAAGATAGAGGAAAAAAAATAGCAGATTAAGCAAAATTCTTTTTAATAAGTGAATAATGAGTGGCTGCCGCAGAATTGCTAACCACAGAAGAGGCAAAGCTTACAAACTGAGGAGAACATCTGTACTAGATTATCCTGTGGCGTTTGTTAGAAAAAATCAGGAATTTATTAAATTTATAATGAGTATTCCAATGTCCTTGAAGAAAATTAGAGAACAATAAATGACATTTATAATGAAATCAAACAGATATGATCTATGTAAAAGTATTTAAGAGTAATGATAGCAAACAAAGTCAGTATAAAAGAAATAAGAACATCTGTACACATCATAGAGATTATTTCTCAATAATGTTAGTACATGTTTCCTCACTTTTCCAAGTCAGATAATGTTATATATTAACTACTAATACTGTGACTTGAGACACTTACGATACTAATAATTATCCATCAGCAGACTAAAATAACATGAGCATAACATATCATTTGAATAGATCCTGAATTATGGATCTATGTATTCAGTGCATCCTGAGTTATGCTTTTTTTTTTTTTTTTTTTTTGGATTTTTCGAGACAGGGTTTCTCTGAAGTTTTTGGTGCCTGTCCTGGAACTAGCTCTTGTAGACCAGACTGGCCTCGAACTCACAGAGATCCGCCTGCCTCTGCCTCCCGAGTGAGCCTTTACCAGATACTTCAAATTTATTAATTAAAGTTAAAACAATTCTACCTATTTAGTTAAGTAATTTTTATAAAAACAACTGCTTGAATTGACTTAAATGCAAACTGTTATACTAAGCTTGTATTCTCATAATAGGTATATCCTACAAATTCTGCACTTTGATTATATTGGCTAAAACATCCTACTACATATAATTAAGCCCCAATGAGGGTCCAAAATAAAACTTCTACTTCTCAAAATTACTGCAAGATAGTACAATTATATTTAATCACATTCAATTTAGAATAAGCTCCCTCAACTGAATTTCATAAAGCACATAGCATCGGTTTATTGTGATCATTTGAATAATGTCTCCTTAGCCAGTTGATATAAAACAACAGCTGTTATGCAAAGAATAGACATTGAAAAATGAGAAAAATTAATATTAAACTTATTGTACCACAATTTTAGAATTGCATAGAAAAGAGTTGTCGTGGTATATATGTTTTTAGAACAAATAAAACATGTTAGAAATAATTATTTCAACCACCTGTTATAACATGTCAAGCTCATACTAATGACATTTTAGTATAAAATGAATTGTGTTGCAGTACACAACTGAAATTTCATGTAATAATCCACACTCCTGAGAGAGAGGAAGGAGAAGCTGCAGTGTTAGGTCAACCTAAGCAACACAATGAGGTCAAGAACATCCTCTAATGAAATTACTAAAATTGAACATGATTGAATATAGTCATTTTTAAGATCATTTTTATTATACTTCATATAGTCAAATATTTTGTTTGTGGAACATTAAACATTAATGATTGAGTAAGTGAAAAGTCTTACATAACATGTTGTATTCATTTCTTACTTTTTTTTTTTTTTTTTGACTTTTCGAGACAGGGTTTCTTTGTTTTTCTTTGGAGCTCTTGTAGACCAGGCTGGCAGGCTGGCCCTGAACTCACAGAGATCCACCTGCCTCTGCCTCCCGAGTGCTGGGATTAAAGGTGTTCACCAACACTGCCTGAAGTTATTTAAGTTTGAAACATATTTTTTTGCTGTATAGATACCCTAAAACTGATAGGAAGCAGTGCAATCAATTGAGACAAAATTAAGCAGAACAACAAAAATCACCCATTTTATTTTTTAAGTTAAATGGTAAAATATGAGAGTTTGTTTTCATAAACTATATTTTTTACAGTTATGATTCAGAATAAGTCATAATTTTATCCATATCCTAAATATGGATATTTAGGAGTTTTGTCATATAACTAAATATAGGAAAATCTACTTACCATAAAATACTCTTTCAGTATAATTCATGGTACTAAAAGGATTCTTATTGTTTAAAGAACAAGCTTTGTGGGGTTTTTTGTTGTTGTTGCTTTTAATGGGAGAGAGATGTTCCATTTAACGAGTTTTAAATCTAAATTTAAAATTCATATCTTGGAATTGTAGTCTGTGAAGTTGTCTTAATGGACTCAATCCTCAGAATGAAAATAATCTTTATGTCTCTATGAGAGAAACTGTGGCCATAATGTATGGTTTCCAGGCTAACATTAAATGCACCAATATGAAAACATTAGGGACACAAGAGCATCTCTGTTACTGTGAGAAGCAGATAAGAGGGAACTTAACATATCCTCTTCACTATTTGTCACCTCAAGTGACGTATGCCGTCATCACTCAGAGACTCTGGACAGGGAAAGTTACATAAACTTGATTAACTATAAGGAGAAAAAGAGGCTGTGATCAGAATGCAAGCCCTGACTTGGAGTATTGTTAAAATTATAACATAGACAAGAAAGGGAAGATAAGGTTAAGCAAACCAGAAATTATAAGTCACAAGAGTGAGTGTTTCAAAAAAAAAACAAAAAACTGTATAAACATTGATGAAGTCCTTTAATTTTGTAAAATTTTGTCTTACTTTTCCATGCAAGTATGCAAGTCTAGCTGATAATAAATTTATAAATCATCTCTGTTCATGATCCCTACTCCTCATTATTAGAGATGATTTACAAGAACACTATAGAGGATACTCTAATAAATATATATATTATATAATAAATATATTATATATGCATATATACAACAGCAACCAATGGGAAAAGATGCCATGCATTTCAAAGAAAAAGAGAGGGTGCATATTTGAGGTTTTGAAGGCAGAAAAGAGAAGGGAGACATAATTTCATTAAAAACATGAGCTGAAAAAGGACAACAAAAATGGACTTTCCAAAGTTAATGAGCAAAACTCCAGGATGACTCAACTCTCTATAAATAACTATAGGTAACTAAGGAAGCTGGGATCAGGAATTGTTGCCTTTCCCAGGGAAAAGTACACCAAGGAATTTAAAAAAAAAATTGGACAGCTCTGGCAGCATGCATAGAATTTATATTTTATGACCTCAACAGGTTCTACTTAGAAATTATATATATGTGTGTGTGTGTGTGTGTGTGTATGTATATATATGCATATTGAGAGTCAAAATAACAGTCAAAAAGAGCCAATGAACTAGAAAGAGAGCAGAAGGTATATATAGGAGGGCTTCAAGGGAGGAAAGGAAGGAGGGAGGTGTATCACAGGACTTGGAGCCACAGCACTTGGAAGGTAGCAGGAAGAAGGTGACAGTATCAGGGCTACCTTGAGTGATATAGCAAATTTCTGCCTCAAATTATTCAAGGGGAAAATAGTGAATTTTTTGTGTTTGGCAATTAAAATCTTTTGAAAGAACATTCTCATTATTCTCTCTTATAATATAATTCCATCATTTTATTCTGTATTTTTAAGAGTGTGTTATTTTTATAAATAAAAAATTTAACTCAAATTTTATTTTAGAAATATATTCACAAATTTTGTTAAAAGTGCTATGCCATTGACAAGCATAGTAACACAGCAAATATTTCCTCTTCAAATTATTGATGCAAATCTTCTGTTTTTTCCACTTTTTTCATGTGTGTGCAACTGTATTGTGCATGCGTAAATCTGTGATCACCTTACACATATATGTAGGCAGGGACACTTGTTGATATTGTAGCAAACTTTTTGTCTCACATGAATCCCACAATGATCCTGTGAGCTCAGGCTTCTGCCTCACCCGAACTGAGATTAGAATTGGATTGCCATGTCCATGCAGTTTTCATCTAG
Source organism: Chionomys nivalis (assembly GCF_950005125.1). Classification (NCBI taxonomy): domain Eukaryota; kingdom Metazoa; phylum Chordata; class Mammalia; order Rodentia; family Cricetidae; genus Chionomys; species Chionomys nivalis. Next base: position 17,149,744 of record NC_080100.1, on the reverse strand, counting down.
GTTATGGGATCCAAATTGTGATGCTCATGCCTGAGACAACAAGCTACACACCTGCTGAGCCTTTACCCAGGCCTGGTTCAACATTTTATCACAGTACACTTTATGGAAAGGTGTTAGGCCTCCCGCATAAGATCTAGAAAAGATTTACTAGTTGATAAATAATTTGAGAGAACTTGCTAATTTGAACTGTATCCAACAGGCTTTCAACTTCTGCTCCTAATCACCAACAAGAAAACAGAAATGGAAACCTATAAAATTATGACTTATTCTGAACCATAATTGTAAAAATATAGTTTATGAAAACAAGCTCTCATATTTTACCATTTGACTTAAAAATCAAAACGGGTGATTTTTTGTTGTTTTGCTTAATTTTGTCTCAATTGATTGCACTGCTTTCCATCAGAGTTCCTTCACTGCAGCACCCCATCAGTGACTATAGATTTAAATAATAATTGTAGAAAATAAAAACAATGATATTTGGGAGGTTTTCTATAGGAAAGAATAGGGAATAATTTTAAAGACTGCTAATGAAACAAACCGTGGTCCAGCAATTTAATACCCTCCTGTTGAAATGCTAATAGGATGCCACCAGGTACATGTCTCTTTTAGGCTTTTTGGCAAGTAGTAGAGAACGATAGTAAAATTGGTATCATAGTTAAAATAGCCATCATTCTTCCTTCATGGAAATAAAAATTTAATTACTTATCTAAAGCAAACTATCCTTACATTGTTTCAGCGAACACGTGGAGTAAAGGGACATTTTAGCCTCTCTTTTTCATATTAGAAAACTGATACATGGAGAGATTTATCCAATTTATTAATGTTTACAAGCTAAATGATTTGGAAACTAATATAAACTGAAATAACTTGATCCCTAATGCTGTTATATATACACAACAACAAAACAACACAATTTATAAAAAGAGATCACATAATCTTATCCATGTGGAACAGAGGTGCCTGTAGCTACATACATCTGCAACATAAAGTGAGGAGAAACCCATTACTTTTAACTAGTTAAACCAGAATATGGGTATCAGATAAGCAGCATCTAACTCAGCTTTTCATAAAGCAATTTCTCTTGCCATTCTGGGATTTAGATCCCTTTAGCCAATCCCAGAACATCTTTCTACCATACATTGTTAGCATTTAACAATAAATGGTATTAATGTGTGTCATAAGGATTCACTGCATGTAGTTAATACTTATGTTTGTATAAAATGCACAGGGAGGCTGAAACCCATAAATCATTTCAATTTTTTTCTTGACATTCCTTTGTGTGTGTGCACAATTGTTGTGTGTATATGTGCAGGTTTGTGTTGCATGAACACACACACTGTGTTCATGCTGTGTTGCATATAACTAGCGGATATAAACTGAAATCACCTGGGAATTTGCATGTGGGAGATAGAGCAGGATGTTGGGTGCCTTGCTCGTGTCTTTCCATCTTTTTTTTTTTTTTTTTCCTTCTGACAAGTTATTTCAGTAGTTGGATGTGAGTCATTAGGGCTAAAGGGACCGGCTGAAAGATCACCTCTCCTTCTCGCAGCAGTGGTGAAAATGCAGGCAGAGAAGCCATGCCAGACATTTTATGATGGTTCTGGGGATCCAACCTTAACATTCCTTGCTTGAAGAATTAGCATTTTTAGTCACTGGACCATTTCTCTAAGCCCCTAGCTTGATGTTTCATAATTAGTTTTTGCATTTTAATTATATGTATAAGGGTGTTTTATTGTTGTTGGAAAGTGAATGAGAGTGAAGGTGACGGTGAGGGCATTGGAATCTCTGGAACTGGTTTTACAGGAAGTTGGTAGACACTTAGCAAGGGTGATCTGAATAGAACACACCTTTCTCTGTGAAGACATTATGTGCTCTTTACAACAGATATTTCACCAGCTCCAGATATTTTCTGGAAAATTTTCCTGAAAATAAGACTACATTAAAGTGAGATGTATAGTTTTATTCAACCAGAGCAAATATTGAAAACTATCTAAAAACACAGAAATTTAGTTGAGTTTCCCAAATAGTCTACACTCATGTCCCCTTTTTGTACAGAAATATTTTCGGGCTATTTGCAAATATTGTACATCTTATTACCTGGATTAATGTTTAAATCTGCTCACTATTTAGATTTAAATCTTAAATTTTGATTTAATAATTGATTTTTATGGTAAAATGGGGTGGTTTGACTATTTTCTTTGAAATTTTAACATATACCAGGGTACACTTTCATTTCACAAAAGTACTCCAAGAAAAATAAGTAAACTTTCCCCAACCAATAAAGCCCTGCTTTCTTTGAATTGTATCAATAGAAAATAATACTTATTATAATTGCTATTATAAGTTTTTGTAAAATATTTATTAAATACCTCGTTATTGTTAATGATTTAAAAATTTATGATATTGATTATTGTTATTTAATGTTTGTGATTTTTTTCTGTATTATGAGTACAAACCCTGCATGACTGTTGTCAAATTGTTCAATATTTTATTTTTCCCAGATTTTAGGAAAACAAGTAAAATTTTTGCTTTTTAAAAGATTATTATTATCCTCATGACCTATCCCCTCTTATTTGAATAAATATAACATTAACATGTCGTAATGAAATACGAGGTAGATAACTTTTGCTATAGATATGGAAATAGTAAAGACTATAATCCTGAAGGCATGAATGCTTCAGAATACTCATATTTTACCATTTCAAATCTGTTCCAGAGTCCTTATGATGAATTTCTTTAATTTATTTGCTTTAATAGGTGAACAATCAGTAGGTGACATAAAAAAATACCCCCCAATTTAAAATACTGATTATATTCAGTGATGACATGAACCTACAGATGCATTCTGTTTCGCATTTTCAATTAAAGGAGAACTACAGTGCAGTAGAGAATCTAAATTATCTGATCAATAACTTCATAATACATTATGCCTAAATGAATTAGCTGCTCTATAACTGCTTCCTGAAATGTAAAAATAAAGCCATTATCTTCCTCATAGGTTAGTGTCAGGGGCAACTGAGCTAATGCCTATTACTTAATGCCTGGCACACATTAATCAATAAACTAATAAGTACAGATTTTTAAAGATCTGATTTTATAAATTTGCAGATTTTTTCTAATACAAATCTTCAAGATTTTGCTCACGTAGACAATATTTTATCAACATACTTAGGAAAATATTTATCCCTATTTCTATATGATATTTTCATCATTTTACTAAATACCATAGATGCAGCATTGACGATGTCATGCAAGATTTTGAACATAATGGACAATGAGGACTACTGAGAACTGAAGAACAATGGCAATGGGTTCTTGATCCTATTGCATGTAATGGCTTTGTGGGAGCCCAGGTAGTTTGGATGCTCACCTTAATAGACCTGGATGGAGGTGGGTGGTCCTTGGACCTCCCACAGGGCAGAGAAACCTGCTTACTCTTTGGGCTGAGGAGGAAGGAAGACTTGATTGGGGGAGGGGGAGGGAATGGGAGGTGGTGGCGGGGAAGAGGCAGAAATCTTTAATAATTAAATTAATTAATTAATAAAAATCAGAAAGAAAAAAAAAGAAAGAAATTTATACCAATTACACAGAAACTTACATTAATTACAAACTCTTTGGCCTATTAATTCAGACTTATTATTAACTAGCTCTTACAAAAAAAAAAAAAAAAAAGATTTTATCTTGCAGTGTCTCCCTTTCTTCCAGCAAATACATGGGAGATTATAGCTACAGAAAAGAAGCAATAAATATTATATTTCAGAGAATAAATAGTGTAGTAATAAAACATAATGTTTCTATTTCTCAAGCCATTTTTGAAAGCATATTAATGATAAGGAAGCAGCATGCTAGCTAGGAATGGAGGGTTAAGGAGATACCCTTATACACATATTATAAAGAAGCGAGTCTTTAGAAAGAAGACACTGACATCAAAGACAAATCAGTGATAACAAATCAGGCAAAATGGAAGATTTAATAGATTCCTAGGACAGCAGTGAGGGTGACAATAGATGTTTCCTTGGCAGAAGAAGGAAGGTCACAGACCCTCCTAAGGTGTACCAGAAGATTTTATCTAATTCTATTACAAAATCTTTTAGGGACATTATGGAGGGTAATAACAAAGTGTAATCTATTATAAACTCTATCCATATTCACAGATTGTTGCTAACACAAGGTAGGCTATAATGGGCATAGTATATGCAATTAGTGGAGATGGAGAAAATGTTTCATTTGTAAGTTATGGTACAGGTAGTGACAATATAATACATTTTCTAACAGTGGCAAGAAACTAGGTAAATTTAAAAAGCCATCACCTTTGCCCATGCATTGAAGGCTGCTTCCCACTTTCTCTTCTATCAGGTTAAGTGTGCATGCATTTGTATTGAGGATTTTGATCCACCTGGACTTGAGTTTTGTGTATGGAAATAGATGTGTATCTATTTGCATTCTTCTGCGTGTTGATATCCTGCTATGCCAGCACCATTTGTTGTAGATGCTTTCTTTTTTCCATTGAATAATTTTGGCTTCTTTGTCAAAAATCAGGTGTTTATAGTTGTATGAATTAATATCCAGATCTTGACTTGATTCCATTGGTTCACCTGTCTGTTTTTATGCCAATATCAAGCTGATTTTTGTAGCTCTATAATTAAGCTTGATGTCAGGGATGGTGATGCCCCTGAAAGTACCTTTATTGTAGAGAATTGTTGTGGCTATCCTGCGTATTTTGTTTTTGCACTTAAAGTTGAGTATGTCCTTTTGACGGTAGATCTCTCTGGGAGGGGGAGATAACACAAGACCTCCTGACAATATTGGGAGTGTTTGGGTTGGTTGTGAAAAGTGGGTAGATGGGGTAGATTAGGGGAGAAGGGGAAGAAGTGGGAAGAAGGGGAAGGGGTAGGAGAACATGAGGGAACTGGATGGCCATGATGGGGAAAGGACAGAGAGGAAGAGAAAGGAAAGAAATATGTTGATTGAGGGAGACATTATTGGACTAGCAAGAATTCTGACACTAGAGAAATTCCCAGGAATCCACAAGGATGACCCCAGTTAAGACCATAAGCAGTAGTGGAGAGGGTGTCTGAACTGGCCTTGCCCTGTAGTCAGTTTGATGACTATGTTAATTGTCATCATAAAAATTTCATTTAGCAACTAATGGAAGCAGAAGCAAAGATCCACAGATGAACCCTGGGTTGAACTCCCAAAGTCCAGTCAAAGAGAGCGAGGAGTAAGAAAATTAGCAAAGGGGTCAAGACCATGATGGGGATACCTACTGAAGCAGCTTACCTAAGCTAATGGGAGCCCACTGACTCTGGTTTGACAGCAGGAGAGTCAGCATAGGACACAACTAGGTACTCTGAATGTGAATGACGGTTGTATGGCTGGGGCAGACTGTGGGGCCAATGGCACTGAGACCAGGATTTATCCATATCTACTGCTTATACTGGCTTTTAGATATAGGGGGAAGGACATGTGCTAGACTTTGGTGACGTCCCATGGAAAGCTTTATCCTCTCTGAAGGGTAGATGGGGAGTGTGGTAGGGGGAGAGGCAGGGAACAGGAGGAGGGAAGGGAGTAGGAACTAGGATTGGTATGTAAAATAAGAAAAGATAGGTTTTTTAAGATAAATAAAAGTGAAGCAAAAAGAAAACTAGGTAAATTAGCAATAACTGATCACCAACCAGAATGCTTCTAGTGATGTTACAACACAGAAATAGTGAGATCAGAGGAAGAGGAAAGGAATCAACTTTACTTTACATGCAAAATTGTATGTGTGTGCATGCGTGCGTGTGTATGTGTGTTTATGTGTGTGGTGTTTGTGGGCTTGTGCATATGTGTGTGTAGGCATTCGTACTCATGTGTGTGATGGAGGAGGGTCATCCTTCTATCTGTTACTTTCATTGGTTAATTAATAAAGAAACTGCTTGGCCTTTGATAGGACAGAAAATTAGGTAGGCGGAGTAAACAGAACAGAATGCTGGAAGAAAGAAGCTGAGTCAGGCAGTCGCCATGATTCTCCCACCTGACACAGATGCAGGTTAAGATCTTTCCTGGTAAGTCACACCTTGTGGGGCTACACAGATATTAGAAATGGGTTAGATCAATATGTAAGAGCTAGCCAAGAAGAGGTTAAAACTAATGGGCCAAGCAGTGTTTAAAAGAATACAGTTTCCGTGTAATTATTTTGGATAAAGCTAGCCAGGTGACCAGACACAGCCCGCTGCTCCTTCAACATGTGTGAGGGTATAGAAGCCAGAATTCAAGGTCCACAGACTTCCTTTGTCACTCTCCACCCTATATTTTTAGAAAGGATTTTACTCTAAATATGAAGGTTAGCAATTTTCTTGAATGACTGGTGGGAAAGGTTCCATAGAGTTGGTACTATACCTTGGTTTTAGATGTTTGCTGAAGAACTGACTTAGGTCATCATGATTACAGGACAACACTTCACTTATCTAGCCATCACTCCAGCCATGAGTAGACCAACGCACAATGAGTAGGGTGTTGGAATAAGTTAGTATAAATCTACTACTTCAGAACTATGAACATTAAAGCTGTAGAATATTTTTAAAAGTCATAAAAAAAAGCTACGGAGAAACCCTGTCTCGAAAATCCAAAAAAAAAAAAAAAAAATCTAATGGATTAGTGCAAAAAAAACCTAACATATTTGTAATCATCTATCCCTTATCTTTAGGAGACAAGCCATGCCCACACCCTCTCCTGTCCACTGAGGCAAAGCTTCCAGCCTAAGTCCCTTCCTTTCTGTTTCTCTTTTGAAGAGGCAGCTTCTGTATCTCCCTTCTCCCCACTTCTTTCCTTCAGTCCTCTCTTCTTCTGTCTCTGTCTCTCTCCTTTTCTTTTCTCCCCTTCCTATCAATAACCCACTAAACAAATATCCAACCTCACACTGCATTGCGTGCCTTTCCATCTCAGTCTCTCACCCACTATGTGGCTCCTTGCCTGGGACTCGGTTGCCTTCATTATATAATATTTATAATACTTTTAAATAGAAATTTTCTATGTGAGGTATGGGAGTATATGGAATGATAAATGCAAAAAGAGGGCCAGGATTAGAGAGATAAAAATAGTTTAATAAGTAAAAATTAAAGACCTTTAAATTAAAAAAAAATGGTTTTACTTATTTTGTAGATAAAATAATTCAAGTGCAACTAAAACAAGATATTTTCTCATTACTTTCATCATAATTACTATATGCTGTTTTAAGTATAATTAATAAAATTATTAACACATTATTAGACTAGTTAATAAGTATCTAGAAAATTCATATTATTGTTGTTCCTACATTCAGTCATATAAATTAATTACAGAGTGTGACAGATATTTTTGTATGTTTTAACTTACAGGGACAAAGCTAAATGTATAAACATACCAAAAATACTTAAATATTCCTTAGGCAATTATATTAAAATGATCACATTCAGTGGTACAGAGTTTCTTTCAAAGATATCTCCTTTCTCAATCATGGAGAGAAACATACAGTAAGAAATGAAATAAATGGTTTATTTTTTGTTGCTGAAAATTCTCAAATCAACATAAAAACTGAATGTCATTTCTTCAGATGGTAACAAACATTTGAAAAAGTATCTAATAGTTTAGTAATCAACAAACAAGGGAGAGAATCTAAATTGAAACTACTCTTGGTTCTGTTTCACTCCATTCTGTGTGCCAGCAGCAAGACGGGGGAAAATGTGGGAACAGAAAAACTCTTACTCAGGGCTGATGGATTGTCAACTTTGTACAGCTATCAAGGCTTCCCAAAGATACTGAAAAATACAACAAAAAAGTGGTCCTGCTACACTACTGCTGGATATATACTGTAAGATCTCAAAAGCTTTTCAAAGACATACTTGAATAACCATTTTTAATGCTGCATTATTCAGACTACATATAAAATGGATGTATTTCAACTGGTGAATAAATATGAAAACATACAAAATTGTATTTAATTCTACCATAAAGATAATGAAAATCATGGTGTTTGCAGAAAATGAATGGCCGGGAATGGATTATTAAAACTAAATATGTCACATTCAGAAACACAAGTAATGCACATTTCTCTCATACCTACAGCACTTTTAGGCTTAGACCACCCCCACTCCCCACTTGCAGCTTTCTTTTTTTTGTTTTTTTTTTTTTTTTTTTTTTTTTTTTTTTGGTTTTTCGAGACAGGGTTTCTCTGTGGCTTTGGAGCCTGTCCTGGAACTAGCTCTGTAGACCAGGCTGGTCTCGAACTCACAGAGATCCGCCTGCCTCTGCCTCCCGAGTGCTGGGATTAAAGGCGTGCGCCACCATCGCCCGGCCACTTGCAGCTTTCTTGACAATTGTCCCATGGTCTCAGAATATGCAATTTTCTTTGTTTTCCACTGTAATTAAGGATTCTAGTGTACAAATAAATGTAATATCATTTAAGGAAATCTTTTTAAGGGCACTAATTTGGATGTCAACTGTTTCATGTATCTTTCTCAATCTTACCTCTTTCAGGTTGTCAAAGTTATTAATTAACATTTAGACAATTCTTGTGACATTACAGAGTTCTGCTGCCAAAATGTAGCCCAGCCCCCATTGGACAAGTGCTGCATCAGCTTCTTTGCAGTCACCCTAAGGAAACAGAATGGATTTTGTTGCCCCAGGACAGTACAAGGTGCTTCTCTACAATGGTGCTGATCTATATTATTCAGACTAGCTTCTCCAGCTGCAGGCTTAACTCCGTCCTGCCTGACACCTCCTCTGTTTTAAATTTAAGCAGTTTCTCACAATAGTGGTACAATAAAGACTGATTCTCAGCTAAAATATAATGCCAATAAACCTTGTCACATACAGTCCCTGGAGAAAATTCTTCTCTGATGGCTTATGAGGCTCTTCCACTGAAAGTTTTTCTCTCAATTTTCTTATCTCCCAAGATCCCCCCAAAATGGTCTACTTAGATCTGCTCATGGTATCCAATGGCATTTCTATTTCAAATTACAAATCTTCAATATTTCTTGCAAAACAACTGTTATGTTTTTAAAGCCACATGGTCATGTTTATATTAACATAGATATCACTGTCAAACAAGGCTCCATTGTTCTGCATAGGAAATATTGCATGGGCCTAAGAGATGTCTAAATGATAGACAACACTTGTTATTCTTTCAGTGTATTCAGTTTCAAATCCAGGCACAACATGGTGGCTCACAATGATTTGTAACACCAGTCTAAGGAGTTCTGATATAAGCTGCTGTATTCCAAGGAACATGACACATATCTGGTACACATACTTGCAGGCAAAACACTAACATAAATTTTAAAATAAATACATCTAAAAACAAAGAAATTGTCACGCATCGCGCCCCCATGTCTGCACTCTGTGCGCTGGCACCCAGTTGGCGAGCTTCGGGCAAGGCGGCTGAAGGTTAAAATACACAGACACACACAGACAGAAAGACAGCGACACGGGTCATCCTTGAATCCCCCAAGAATGCCCCCTTTATTGTGTTCAGGGGCAGAATATATAGAGATAGCCACGCCCCAGCCAAACCCACCAGAAACCACTCTCCTGCCATCAGGAACTCCTGAAGGTCTTGTGCTCAGAGCAGCTGTAGGCACTCAGATCAGGGGATTACAAGAAATTCAGGATCTGGGGTCTCACTGCTCCCAACAAGAAATTGCATATGTTGTTAATATTGTCCTATTGATATGAAAATAATGGGGGATTATAAAAAATAATTTCAGAAACATTAGCCAGGTAATCAAGTGCTGAAGAAATTCAGGTTATGATATTGAATATTGTGCATATGTCTTTGCAACAGTATGCTGAAAGGAAATGAAGTTAAAAAGAAAAATTACAATCAGTGTCTTATGACACCTATCACTTGTTTTAATTATATAATTGCATTATAGCAGTATAGGCATGAGTATAGATATAATAATAAGTTTCAGTATTTTAAAAAATATTTTTGTCTCCCTTTAATGAATGAGAAAGCTGCTTTGTAACATTAGCAGGAATACCCACTAAATGCAAATTTATTACTATTTCATAAGACATGGATTTACCAGTTTTACAGAAATACACATCTCTTCTATTTTGCACAACTCACATTTGTAATGCCAACTACTAATTTATATTCAAAATCACCAGTATGCAATATAACTACCTAGAAATATATGCATTTTATTTCAAACTAATTCAGAGTTAATTTATTACTTACATTTTAATTTACATTTTGATTTCAATGTTTTTAATTGACTCCTAAATCACTGTAGCTATTAACAAAGTATATTATAATTATTGACTCCAGCAAATACAGCACAGTTTCTGGGAAATGTCTAGATGATGTTAAAAGTGTCTGCTCCATCAGGTTAGGGTTTCTTGGATAGTCATGAAATCGGTGAACTAAGACTTTTCAATCTGAGGGAATAAGGCAAAAGATACACACACTTTCTTGATGGTTTCCCTATGATTCTTTCTTTATTCTTTTTATTATTTTTCTCTACATCTTTCCTGGTTATTTTCTTCCCTCATGTTTGATGTTTTTTCTTGTAATTAACTTTATTCTTCCTTTATAGCTTAAATAATCCAGTAGAATCTGGTTATATAACACAATTCCATTCTATTTTACAAGTGAATGTTTATAATTAATACAAGTAAAAACATGTTTTCTGTTTCCCTTAGATTTTGAAACAAAGTTATGCTAAGTCCACACATACCATTCATGTCCAAGCAACTTGTTATAGATAAACAGAATATAAGCAAGCAAGGTATTTTTCAAAGTCAACTCCTTTACTAGTTAATTTTTCCCAAATTTTCCACTAAACTAACCTCTATCACAACCCTTACTATATTTATTAAGAACACTGAATCATCAAAATCCTATTTATACTGACACTATTGTTGTACAAAATCAATGCTTCAGTTAAACGTTATGGACAAAAAGAAATCATCTTCATAAAAGTCAGCAGGTGAAAGCGCCTAATAGAATGCAACGTTTCCAAGAGATGATCAAACTGCATTAATGACAGTGGGGATCTTCCCATGCCCATTCACACCATGCCGGGTACCAGAGAAAAATGGCAGTGGCAAACATGCTGGGTCTGAGGCTCTCAGGGTCTTTCCTATCTAAGATTTTACTCACCAAAATTTTGATTACTAGTGATCTGGTTCCCTTAAGTCAATTGCCACTGCTGCTCCCGCGACAATGATACTAGCAGTTATAGGAGATAAAAGCATTCCAAATCCTTCTCTAACTTTCTAAAATGAATGGTCACAAATTAGCACTTGGAATTTACTCTTTATTGATTTAAGCATGAATACCGTTCTTTAACATTTTGTATGAGTTTGTGGATTATTTTTGTAACTTCTTAGTTCCTAGATCAACAACATTCAAATCGCTGTTTAAGTGTGATAAAAAAATCCAAATGTTTCATACTGATTTATAACAACCATGTTAAATTAAATTAATATGTTGTTGATTTTTGAAATATCTCCATTTATCTCATACTTTAATTTTGGCATAGATATTAAAAGAGAAAGCAATCAAATGACTGAATAACTTGTTTTCTATGTCACTTGTTTTCTATGTCACAATTAGGGATTGACACTAATAGGAAGTGTGGCCTTGTTGAAGCAGATGAGGCCTTGCTGGAGTAAGTGTGTGACTGTGGGGGTGTTCTTTGATGACTTATGCAAGCTTAAGCCACACCCAGTGATGCAGACCACTTCCTGCTGCCTGTTGGATAAAAATGTAGCAGCTCCTTTTCTAGTAACATGTGTGTCAACACACCGCCATGCTCCCTGCTGTGATGATAATGGACTAAACCTCTGTACTATACGCTGGCACCTCAGTTAAATGTTTTCCTTTATACGAGTTACCATGGTCATGATACCTCTTCACAGAAATAGAAATCCCTAAGATGATGAAATAATTTGCCGGAGATACATTTTAAACCTTGCAATGGTAATGGCTTACAAGATATTATTTGGAAAATTGCCTAATTTGGGTGTAAACTATTGACTAAGCTAGTAATACAATCTTTCTATTATGGGCTTTCTTTCTTTAGATAAGTAAAAACACAAAAAAAACTTATAGAGCAGAAAACCTTCACATTTGGATATAAGCATATATTTTTCTTTTAAGTCAATTATGTGTGTTTCTTTTGTTTTGATTTCATCATATTTTTTGAGGTTTACAAGCGTCTCTATTTTGAGTTGAATATGGAGGGTTGACATTAAAATTAGTCACTTTTCATCTATTATAGCTCAATAATTTGCTTTATTTCCTTACAGGGGAAATTTTGCTGTCCATTTTGTTTTGATCACAGGTCAGCATTTAATTACTATCACATATTCGAATGTAAATTGACTTGACCCATAGAGTTTATCCTTAAAATAATGAAAGGTTAATATCTCATCTATTTAACCTCAGCAGCAGCAGCATCTGCTGAGCACTACAATAATGAGAATCATTCTTCTAAATTTCACTGTAGAAATTGTAATATGGTTCTAGTAAATTCAAGTGAATCATTTTGTGATAACAAGAATTGTCAGTTGCAAACATTAGATCTCTACTGCATAGTAAGTTAATTATCTTGAAATTTATGGGATTTAATTGTTTTTGTTTGATTTGTTACACAACATCATCTGTTGATCTATCAAATGGACAAACAACATTCAAAATTCAGGTCTTGTTTCTAAGTCTACAATACTTAGGACATGTGGAACACTAGTATTTTAGTGGATTATTTGGAGTCTGGATATTATAGTTCAATCAGCTATTATCTTGAAGGCCCTAACTTCTGAAGATATGATTCAACTGTCATCACATTATTTTCATACTAACTGAAAATAACCTCATTCATTTACTTACAACATACTAACCATAGATAACTGACAAATAAAGCATAAAACTTCCTCATCACTATTTTATACATTTTTTCACTTCAGTTTTCCTCAATGTCCACAATTATCTATGAAGCAGTATCTCTTGTATATTAAGGATGATTCATAATCAATAGTTTATATATCTAATTTGAGCTTTGAAATTTTGGATAAAAGTTTTGCTCATTCTTTATGAATTTAAGTCATTTGGTGAGCCTTTTAAGACCTGGCTGCTACTTATAGATCAGTTTATACCCCATATTGCTTTGCAGTTTTGGAAAAATATACTAGAAAACACTTTGGTGTGTGATAAGTCACTACAGGGCAAGTAAATAGAGTCAGAGCTTTAATATCATGTGAGAAGCAAAAGTGCCTGTCAAGCACCAGAGGGAAGCAAAAGTGGAGGTTGAAGTTCAAACCCAACAATATTAACTACAACACAGACGATTGAATTAACAGAATAAAGATAAAGTTTTCTGATGAAAACCATTTCTGAAGACACTATTCAGAAGATGTAGCAGCTGTATGCAGGCCATTTTTTTTTTCTTATGAAATCCAATCCATCAATAGGTGAAGAGGAAAACAGAATCTGGTCGATGATCCAATGTGCCTGAAAGCAAATCCATCTGAACTGCCGCTTTTGACAACTTCAAAGACATAAAGCTTTACAGTTTATAGCAAATCATTAACTTTACAATAACATGAGGAATTTTTTGGTTTGGTTTGTTTTTATCATACATCAAAACATTTCAAAAAAGCAGAAGGCACAGACACTTTTAATAGTAAATTCAGTTTAAGCAAACATACTGAAAATTTAAAAATTGGTATAATTTTAATATCCAAAATACTAAGTGTATACTGACCTTTGAAATGAACTGAAATTTAATTAGAGCAAATGAAAATTAAATATTTTGAGAAATGGACTCTTGTTTAATGATTTCTCTCTTTAAAAACTATTTTTTTTTTGTAAAAGGGATTTCCCTTGTGTGACTCAGTCTACCCTGCAGCTTGGCAGTTAGTGGAAGATCAGCTTGAACTCCTGTCCCTCTTGACATCGTCCATACCACACTGCTACTAAAGCAATACCATCATACTCAGCTAAGAGGAGCTATTTCACGTGAAGCTTAGAAAATGTAAAAGACAAGAACCAGGTGAGAGTATCACACTTAAGAGAATAGATTTTTCTGGGGGAAAAAAGTGGGTACATACCCATAAATAATACATTTCAGGAATTAGCAAAGTACATTAAGATGGAATATTTACTCAGCTCTTTTTAATATAAGAAACAGACTATAGGCAGAAACAATACCAGAAAAGCAGTAAAAATCTTCAAACTTCAGGTACAAATTAACAAACAAAACCAAGTTTACATGTAGGCAAATGTTGTTCTTTCATTTCCCTGCCACCAAACCTGAAAAATTACACAGAAACTGCATTAATTTTAACATTGCTTGGCCTATTAGTTCAGAATTCTTAACTAACTCTTACATCTTAAACTAACCCATATCTATTATTCTGTGTATAACTCTGAGGCTGTGGCTTACCAGGTAAAATTCCAGAGTCTGTCTCCTTCAGCAGCTACATGGCATCTCCCTCTCCACTTAGTCTCTCTCTCTCTTTTCAGATTTTCTGCCTACCTTTACTCTGCTAAGCCATTGGCCAAAATAATTTATTTACCAACAAATTAGAAAGCAACACATATACAGAAGGACTTTCCACATCATTTACATTGTATAATACTCATCTAATCTCACTTATAAATAATGCATCCCCAAATCTCAAGGCAAGTAAATCTATAGATGCTGTTCATTTGTCCCTTAATATAGACTGGAATATGTGTTCCTTATAATTTCATCAAATTGGAAAATAGTTAAAAGAAATAATCTATGGCTCATAGTATTCTCTATTCACATACAAAATTAGAATAGTTTTCAATCACTCAAATTCCTTATACACTTCTTATGCTTTGTTCTCTCTTTCCCTATTAGCTGTGTGACTGACTGAATTCTGCCTCTTTGGTTATTAGCTGCCTATTTGTAAAGTAGAAATTAATTGCATCACGGTTGTTTAAAAATACAGGAGCATCAAATCCCTAAAAGCATTTTCAGACTTAATGTTGTGCAAAATGATCTATTAGCTATAACTATATTTAAGCCTATGCTGTCTTTATGCTAGGATGGAATAATTTTTCAGCTTGATGGAAAAATGCACTCAGTATCTTAAAAATACTTTTTTGTAATGGAGAGCAATTAATATTCTGACAATAATTTTCCCTTTATAGCAATCACATAATTTTTCACGGCTTCTTTCTTTCATATTATGTTTCAATTTTAGTTTCATTTCAAATGTGGCAGTATGCAAATCTAATGAATGAACACTTATACTGTGTAATGAATTATATTTATACACCTTCTCTAATATAATGTATTCCAAAACAACCCAAAGTCATTAAAGACATAAAATAGGCAGGTGTTAGTCTACATTTAAGGTTTAAAATTTTTAAGACATGCCGGGCGGTGGTGGCGCACGCCTTTAATCCCAGCACTTGGGAGGCAGAGGCAGGCGGATCTCTGTGAGTTCGAGACCAGCCTGGTCTACAAGAGCTAGTTCCAGGACAGGCTCCAAAACCACAGAGAAACCCTGTATCAAAAAAAAATTTTAAGACATTATTTGGAAATAATTTACTTTATGTGCATATATTCAATTCTTTAAGGTTCATGCTGTGTTGATTTCAAGTACATCATGATCGAGAGCTGTGACTGCATCTGAGAGCAAAACAGACACAGTCTGTGTTACCTAAGACCATTCACTCCTCTGACAAGGATCACACACAACAAACAAAATGAAAAAGTGATTGAATATGGTTGGATACCTATTGTGGCTTTTCAATTGTATTTTAATAACTAAAGACTGCCTGAAGATCTGAGAGTGAAACAGTCCCACTGGTCAGCCTTACAGACCAGATTCTGGTAACACACACCTTAAATCCCAGTAGCCACATTAGTTGCCACAGAAACTGGGCAGTGCATGCCTTTAATGATGGTGGTGCACACCTTTAACCCCAGCCCTAGAGAGGATTATAAAATTAGAGGAAATAGCTGTCAACACACAGTCTTTTTCTGAGATTCCTGGAGGCAGGATCGCCATTTTCGGACAGAGGTCGATGTAAAAGCCAGTGACTGGCTGCTTTGCTTTTCAGATCTTTAAGTTGAACCTCAGTTTCTGACCCTGAGCTCTTATTAATTGTGCTTTAGATACCCAAATTAAAAAAATAATGCAGTGATTCATATTCTATGCTTATATTTAAAGCAGTAGTACGTTGAAGGTGATGATCATATAAAATTGGAAATGGAAATGTTGTCTCATTAATTCTTATAATCATTAAGGAAAAAGATAAAAGAGCACTGAAAAAAATGTGATGACTATTGCAGAGAGTGGAAATAGATACCACATTTGATAGCAGGCAACGAGTGCATCCATCTCGGTTCTGCTATTCTTCTACGTGAAGGCTACCAGCATATCTTCTGAGCTAGTATAAAATGTCTTTAGCTGGAAATAAAGTACTTTTTTTTTGTTTGCAGACACAATAAAGAGTGAACACTCTGTATTCTAGCACCACATATTCTTAATTCATTGCCTCAACTCTAAATACATAATCCCTTAGATTATCCGTATGCCATGTAGTAAGAAAAGCAGTAGTGATAGAGATTGGGTTAGGGACACAATATTCTAGTTTGCCAAGGGTTCATTTAGAAGGTGAAAATAGGCTTTTAGAAGTTTAAAAAGAATAAGTTTAATTGTCTGTACATGTAATAGTTAAGAATTTCCTCTAAAAGAAAATCTGATAGTTACACCTTTCAACCACAGAATGGGCATGTATTAAAATTCAATGAAGTAAATTGTCTTGTTGCACAAAGTACAAACCATCTATGATTAGCCTTGTCCTATGCTTTTCCCAAGCTTACATTATCTCTCATCCCATAGTTTGTGGATAACTTTCTAGTGTTTTTGGCTTTTACTTAGAAGAAATCCTGTATTTTTGGCAATGGTTTCCTGAACAGTTTTCAGACTCTAGCCGTTTACTAGGAAGATTACAGATTGCAATCCCATGAGAAGGATCCATTATTTTCTTGTTTGTAGATGCTTTGATGATTTCTTAAGGAATAAAAGAGAGAAGCAGAACTGATATTTTGGCATAATTTCCTGTTTCACAGGAGAATAAAGCCTTACTAAAATAATTGAAATATCAACAGAGTAGAGTAAATCGTTTGAGGCATCTATTATCTGTTGATGGCAGTGAAGTACCATCATAAAGGAGGCAGCCAATTCTACAAAATAAAGATAGGCCACTAGAGAAAAATTCTTAGAAAAGTTTTAGGACAAACAGAATATTAGAGACATCAGCATTTATTTCAACTAAATCTTGTTTGATGGAGACAGTCTCTTTACTTTGCAGACTAGATGTGTAATGTATGTGAAGTATAACTAAACTTACATTTATTTAAAGTATAGAATAAATTGATTAGATATACAAATATAGTGTGGAGTGCTTATCTTCAATAACTTAACATACTTATTACCTGACAGTCTCTTTTTATTTGTCTAAATTATCAAATTTACACATATACTTCTTTACCAAATTTCAAGTGTCAAATGTATATTATTTTTAAATATGTCTCCTTTGCTCAAAACAGAATTGAATAAAATTAAAAGAATTCAGTAAAATTAAAGACTTATGTTATTTGAATAACATTCCCTCATTTTTCAGAATTCTTAGCTCCAACTCTCTTGTTCTCATTGTTGTGAGAGCTGTGTTTCCTGGTGGTCTCTTTTTCATACCACCATATATACTCCTGGCCTAGCATTACAGTTTGTGTTGATACGAAATCATCTGTATGTATGGCTATGTTTTCATTATTTAAGTCGCCTATTTGTTTTGTTTATTAATCTGATGATGGACCTCAAAATGTCACACTGTACAGGAATTACTTTCATTTTGTAATATTTGCTAACTCTAGAAAAAAATAGACAATTTTCATTTGTGCTTTCTGTAAACTCTCTTTATTCAAACTAAATTCTTGTATGTATGCGTCAGGAGACAGCTTGCTAATAAAACATATATTTTTGAATTAGAAAATAAAGTCTGAATTGAGTCAAACTGCAACAGTAAATAGTTGAGAAACACGTGTACTCGGCAGCTCAAATATGGCTTTTTCATTTTATCTGCAGTTAGTCACATTACTTTAATTCTCCTTCGAAGAAAATTACTTCCTTTCTCCAAGATATAAGCTAGTGTTTAGACAATGATGCCCTATCATGTTCTCGATCAGTTCTTTTCAAATTAAATCACTTCCTTTCCTGCATCCTGTGTTTGGCTTAATTACATTGTAAATAATATAAAAAATCAACCTAGATTCCAGAACTGTTTCCTACCATTGTAATCAGAAAATGCAATTACAGTTAATCAAAGACACCTCTGACTTACTGATTTCAGTTCCTTGGCATATATATTAAGAAGTGGAATTTCTGTGTCAGATGGTGGTTCAATTTTATTTTAGATTTATTCCTCTTGTTTTACATCTGTATTTTGCCTACATGTATGTGTGTGCAACCTGTGTTTGAGTGGTGTCTCTGGAGGTCACAAGAGGAATTCAAGTTACCAGGAACTGGAGTTACAGATATCTGTGAGACACTATGTAGTTCCTGGGAATTTAACTCTGTTGCTAAGCTAGTATAAACACTCTTAACTCCTCAGTCAGCTTCCCATCATCACGTGTTATATTTTGCAAATTTTTGAAAATTTTATACTATTTTCAGTAATAATTGCTCCAGTTTTGAAAAGAACATAAAGCAATTGGTAAAACAAATTATTAAAACAATAATTCAATCATTGCTGAGAATCAGTTCTTTGGTACTGAATAATTATTTGAACAATTGATATTGGGTATAGAGAACGGAAATCTTATTTTTTTTTTAGATTATTATTATTTATTTTGAACCAGTGTTTCTCTGAGTAGCCTGGATGTTATAGAACTCACTACTCATTCTGTAGACCAAACTGGCCTTTAAATCAGAGATCTGCCTGCCTCTGTCTACAAAGTACTGGTATAGCCAAGAGACAATAGGATTGAATGAAAAGCTGTTATTACCAAAACACAAAGTACCACTGAAAATACAAACCATTACAGATTGAAGTATGGAAAAAAATGAGAACGGAAATCTTGAAGAACAAAATCGTAGTTCTTTTTACAGGAAAACATGGGTCTATCAAAGGATGTTTGAAGATAAAGTTGTTCAGAGTAACAGCATAATAGTGTTGTGGGTACAGACGATTTGTTACTAGTCTTGTAATTCAAGTTCAATCTCTTGGAGGTAGAAACATGGATTTACTTCATTAATTGTATTCTGACATTCACACATTTAATGTCATATGCAACACCTTAATGAACACTATATAAATATTGATAATGATAATAATCATACTATCTAATAAAATTCTTAGAATACTGTGAGTAGTCCAGAGACCACAAGAATAAATTCTTTCTCTGAGATTTTCAGCATATAATACTCTCCATTTGTTAAAAAGTAGAGTACATTATAAAGCTATAATTAAGGACATCAAGACCAGAGAAACTCATACTTCTCAGGTCACTTCTCATACTACCAATGAACAAAAACTATTAATAAAATCTTCTACTGTATCCTAGCATATAGATGATATTGACTCTTAATCTTATCTTTTTTTCTAAATATGTGACAACAGAGAAGAGTAAGTTATATTATTGGGATAAGCACATCGAATTCAAACTTCTGTGATGAGGCTGAATTCTTTTTTGCAATATCATCGTATTTAGTACAATATTAAGTAGTAATAAACACAACTAAATTAATTTTTATTGGAACTGAAATTTTGTTCAAATATTTAAGATACAGATGCAGGTATGTATGCATGTAATATATATGGTTTTTCCTTTGTCCGTGGTTAGTTTTTCTCTTTGATGTATGACATGTAATAAAAAATTTTAAAGATATATATTTGTCTTGCTTCTGATGGGAAGTAAAATGCGTCATGGTAAAATGATATCTCATTATGAGAAGCTTAATAACTTCTTGCTAAGAGTTCAACATCTACTGTAAAATGACCATATGGCAAAATATCAAAATTTCTGTATTTTATGATTTGCCTGTAAAAACAGCAAAAGCATAGCATTATTAAAATATGTAGATTTTAAGCTCAGAAATTCCCTTAAAATAAATGGTTCACTCCACACAAGTCTACCCTCACTATAATTGGAGGCTGTTTATTTGTTCCCGGATGCTCAGACCAGAAATAATGACACATAAATCTGTATTAATTAAAACATTGTTTGGTCCATCACTTAGGTGTATTGTTAGTTAGCTTTTATATCTTAAATTAACCAATTTCTATTTATCTGTGTATTGCCACATAGTTGTAGCCTACCAGTAAAGTTTTGTCCAGTATCTGGCGTCTTTCTCCAGCTGTGACTCCATGGCTTCTCTCTGACTTTAACTCCTCTCTCTCTACATCTCTGTTTGGATTTCCCACCTGGCATTACTTTGTTAAGCTACTGGCCAAAAGCAGCTTTATTCATTAACCAGTAAAGGCAACACATATAAAGAAGGGTTTCCCACACCATTTCCCCTCTTCTGTTCAAATAAAAAGGAAGGTTTTAACTTTTAATATAAGATGACATAAAACAAAAGTTAATAAACAAGAATTATAGTTACAATATTTATACCTACTTAATCATTTATCATAACTAAGGTATTATCATAATCTAACTATCTATTCTTCAACTCCATCAAATGCTCCAGAAGGATATAATATTACCTAAGCAAACAGGAAGTGCATTGTAAGTAACTTCCAAAACTCTAGAATTGACAGAGACATCTTATTGCCTGGACAGTCACCCAAAGTTCTTCTATAACATCAGGCATCCAGGCCCATAGTATTCATCAGACTTTTCTATGAAGCAGGAAACGTCAAAGATAGTTATGCCTATATGGGCAGTTTGTCAGTCACTTTCTTCTATGTCCTGCAGAATGTCTGGCAGACTCTTTCATGAAGTAGGAATCTCAAAGGACAGTCTCACCTTTTTTAGGCAGCTTCAACAGCCATTTTTCTGTGGGTTCTGCAGGTCTAGTCAAACAGTTCATGCAAGAGTAATTTCTTGCCCAAATGGTCAACAAAATCCAAAAGGAGCCTTTCTGATGCCTATCATCCTCTTGAAGTATGTTGGTGCTGCCAGGAGCAGATGTGTCTTATTGTCATTAATAATCCTAAATTCTTAAAAATGTTTTAAATGCCATATTCTGTAGGTCTTTGAAAACTATGAAGATTACCTAACTAAAATATAATCTCTATATATCTAGAAAACCTGATTAACATTACTACAAGCTTAGCTATTGTAGATGATTATCTATTAACCAGTATTTCTTAATTTCACATTACATTTTTAAATGAGCTGCACAAACACAAAACCTTAATCAAGAGCAACAATATACATATAACATAATTGACCTTAAATTTCTATCACTATACCAAGATCCATCCCAGTGCAAAATTCTATAGCACCTCACCAAGGAAAAGGAAGTCACAGAGATGATTAAAGTAACTAAATGAACCAAACACTTAGTAAGTAACAACTCTTATTCCTCAGTATATCTACAATACACAATTTTTGTCAGTAATAAGTACACTTACTAACTAGACTCATAAAATTCTTATGCAAAATGAAATTAGTCGAAATATACTAAGATGTGGATTATGCACCATAGAATTTTTTGTTACTCTCTACATAATATAAGCTGTTTTACAAATAACTTTGTGAAGAATCAGGAATCAGATATAATACTCAAAATTTCAGGTATTTAATGCAATAATTACATATATGTTGGGTATATGCCGTTATTAATCATCCCTTAAATACAAATTCTTGATGATATTACAGATTGCTGACTGAGAATAAACTGAGGTTTCATTCCCTTTATCCTCAAGTATGAATATAGATGCTGAACTTCATTTCCTCGTATTCATTTTTTTTGTACAAATACAATAGGAAGAATAGAAGAAAAACAGAATTTATGAGAAATTAACTCATCAACCACTAACAACAACCTGAATTAAAAAGGCTGAGTGAGTACTTATATTTTTTCTTACTTATATTTTTAAAAACCTATAAAAATGATCAGAGGAAGAACATCAGCCAATCCTTTGAGCAATGACTGATGCAAGTGTGAACTTAAATCTGAGACCCAATCTTGTGATTAATAAAATAGAGTCCTTTTGTGCTCATGAATGAAAGGTAAAAATCAATTCTCTAGATTCAGAAAATTCTAAGACATAAATTTCAATTTCCATGAGAATCCACCTTGATAAATCTTTTGTGCAGGAAGATGTTCCAGAAGAAAATACGTTGTCACTTTGTAGAAAAGAATAGGAACAATTTTATACCATGAAAGAGTCTTGTTTTCCAAGTAAAACATACTCATTGGAGGTTATGTGAAGCTTAGAATCAGTTGTTGAAGGCAACACCTACACAGCCCATTCAACAGGGATATGCCTAGCTTATGTTTTTGGTTTTTTATTATTGCCTTATTAATTATATTATTACTATTTCTTTAAAGGAATGCTACTTATTAAGAGATAAATGGTGAGTGAACCTCAGATGGGAGGATTTCTAGGGATTAAATGTGAAGAGTGTGTGTGGGAACCTTAAACAAAAGACATAGTAAATATATTTCATCAATAATGCATCTGTCTTAATAGTTCTCAGGTAATATAATTTTCATTAAATATAAATATGTAATATTTGACTCCTGGTTTGTAAAAATGACTATTTTGTTTAACAACACTTTTTATTGAAATGTTAAAATCTCTTTTGATCATCTTCACAAGAGATATTTCCTCAGATTATGGAGAAATATGTAAAATGTGTATATTAAAGTATATGTTTTCTGTTTTATAAAAAATTAGGCTATATTATTTCCTTCTGTCCTACCCTCCTTTCTCTAACAAGCTACAGAGTGAACCAGGAATCTGACATACACAAGGAAAGTCCTTTCCCATCAAGTATATATGTACTAGTATTTGACTTGTTATGTCTAAATTCTTCCAGTGTGTTTTCTAGATTCTTGATCATAGCCATTCTGACAGCAGTAATGTTAGGTCTCAAAGGTATTTTCAATTTTGTTTTCTTAATGCCTAAGGACATTTCATTTCCATATACACAGAACAAGCTGCTAATTTCATCAGCCTATATGATGATTGGCTGTTTAGTATTCATGAAATTTTCCTGTTCTTTACATATTGTACATAGAGAGCCTCTGTATATGTAGAGTGAATTAAGATTTTGGCCTATTTTGAACACTGTCTTTTAAGTCTGCTGATAATATTCCTACTCTTCAAAACTCTAATTTGATGCACCTCTACATGTTTTATTGGAACTACTTCTTATGCAATTGGAGTCCTGTTTATAAAGTTATTGTTTATACCTTTAATTTAAAATATATTTCTTTTGATTACTTTTAGCAATTGAAGTATTTCAGGTTTAAATTTAAGTCACCATTCATTTTGAATTGATTTCTGTGCAAGATGATAGATGTGCATCTAATTTTATTTTTCTGCAAATGGATTGTCGCGGCCCCCCTCGACCAGCAAGGATGACGCGACCACCAGAGCTCTTCTCACTGCAGTTTATTCCAGGACTTTATTCACAGCAATCTTTTCCCTTCTCTCTCCCTCTCTCCCTTTCTCTCTCTCTTCCAGCCCTTAAGTAGGCCTGGGCTGCCAACCCCAGATTGCCAGGTGGGCATTGCCCATAGGTCCACGCATATGCAAGCAGCTGACAGTCATTGCATGATAATAGCATAAGTCAGGCTTTAGCCATAGGAGTTGATTATCACAGAGAGCACTCGCTTTCGGGATCGCGGAGGGCGGGAGCCAGCACCATCAGGTGCGAATCCACGCAGCTCTCTACATTGCCATCAGGTGTGGCTTCATGCAGCTCGCTACAATGGATATCCATTTTCTCCAGCATCATGCCTTGAATAGGTTATCTTTTACCTGCTGTCTGCTTGTGAGTCCATTTTTTAAAAAATCAGGTCACCATAGCTAGGTGGGTTTATTTATGGCAATCTCATATATCCCATTTTTTTGAATTCTGTTTTTGTACCAGCGCCATCCTGTTTTTGTCCCTAAACTAGAAAGGTTGTAGGAAAGGAGACAGCCCCATCTACTGCAGACAGGAGGGCAAACTAGTGTACCCCTATCATACTCTGTATGGAAGGTTCTTAGAAAATTTTAAATAGACTTATCATTTGAAACAGGTACACCACTTTCATGAATAGACCCGACGGCTTCTATATTTTACAACAGTGAGTCTTACACATTGATGAATTACTCACAATTGATAGAAAATGATACAGGACTTAGATTTTCAGCAGCAGAAGAATGCACATTAAAATCGTAGTATGTGGGAAAAATGAGATTTTATTAGGATTTGAAATAAAAGGAGCATTTTAAGGAAATGTTTGGATCTAGA
Source organism: Chionomys nivalis (assembly GCF_950005125.1). Classification (NCBI taxonomy): domain Eukaryota; kingdom Metazoa; phylum Chordata; class Mammalia; order Rodentia; family Cricetidae; genus Chionomys; species Chionomys nivalis. The sequence continues at coordinate 17,125,313 of NC_080100.1, read as the reverse complement.
AAGTGCTACATTAAATGGAGCGATTCATTCTCAAAAAGATAAAAACTATCTTCTTCATGATCCTACGTTGATTAGAAATTTTTCGTACTTTCCTTATTTTACTTGTTTGAATGTTTCCCTGCATGTATTTATACCACGTACATGGCTGGTGCCTGAGAAAATAAGAAGATGCCAGATGCCATGAAACTGGATTTACAGATGGTTATGGTACATGATACTAGTACAGGTTACTGAACCTGAGTTCTTCAAGAGCAACAAATCTTGCTGACAACTTTGCCATCCTCAGTTTTAATTGTTGTGTATAAGAACTTAAGTGGGTAAACACTAGGAAACTCAATAGTAAGGTACAACAGAAAAAACAAGAGGTGCTAAAAGTGCGAATGTTAAAGACATATGGTCGCAAGTCACATGAAACAGAAAGGAAGTTATGGAGAGTGGAAAGATTCATGGGAGAAAAGTGAGTGGGACAGAGAAAAGATAAATAAGTCCATTTTTGTTTAAAAAGTGCTGTAATAAAATCTTATTCTGTGTGAACTTACAAGATACAAATTAAAATTAAAAAGTAAATCTTACATTAAAATTGTTAGTCTGAATAACAGAAGTTGGATATGTCTTTGCATTTCCTAATTATATTTACAGCATGTATGTGTTTCCTGCATGGAACAGGCTCATTTAGAAATAAGATATCAGGAGAATCAAGGGATAAAAACTTCAGGAGAGCCGGTTGTGGTGGCGCACGCCGGTAGGATTTGCTGAAGGAGGCAGAGGCAGGAGGATCACGAGTTCGAGGCCAGCCTTGGCTACACATTTTCCCGGGCGGTGGTGGCGCACGCCTTTAATCCCAGCACTTGGGAGGCAGAGGCAGGCGGATCTCTGTGAGTTCGAGACCAGCCTGGTCTACAAGAGCTAGTTCCAGGACAGGCTCCAAAACCACAGAGAAACCCTGTCTCGAAAAACCAAAAAAAAAAAAAAACTTCAGGAGAAATATGGTGGAAATAATTTTTATGTTGTATCTGCCTAGAAGTTATCACTTTACTATTTACATGGGCATATGCAACCTAATGTATAAGCATCATCCACTACAATACTGAGAATTATATTGAAGCCATGTTGTGGAAAAAGTGGGCTGCGCCCCGCTGCCTGACTTGCTTAATCCCTGAGATAACCACACAGAAATTGTATTAATTAAATTACTGCCTGGCCCGTTAGTTCTAGCCTCTTTTTGGCTAACTCTCACATCTTGATTCAACCATTTCTAATAATCTATATGTCACCACGAGGTCGTGGCTTACTGGGAAAATTCAGCATCTCTGACCTTGTGACTTCATGGTGGCTCTCTCTGCCTGCCTTCTTTCTCCCAGCATTCAGTTCTATTTTTCCCCATCTATCTAAGCTCTTGCCTATCAAAAGGCCAAGGCAGTTTCTTTAATAACCAATGAAAGCAACACAAATACAGAAGGACCTCCACACCAAAGCTGAGAACATTATTCAACCAAATAAGGTATGATTTTATTTTCCTATATCAAATAAAGCAAGTTATTTCTATGCATGTTCATTCATAAGAACTTTTATTATTTTTTAATAAACTAGATATGAGAAACTCTTATATTCACACTAGAATATATATGATTTGAAAATTAATTGACATCTATATTGTTTCAATTACATAGGTACTCAAAGTTTAGTGAAGTAAATAGAAAGACATGAAAAGAGCTGTACCATAAATGGGAATAGTGAAATATTACAATACTGTGAGGCTAGAGTGGACATGTATGTGTGCCTACACAGATGTATACACCTGCATTTTTTTTTCAAAAAGGAAAGAAGAGAGGGCATTCACTGGGTAAAGAAACGAGGATGAGAAGAAATAAACTAAGCAGAGAGGAATTTTTTTATTTTTTATCCCTGTGTAATCTCTTCATTCTAGTATTTTCTATGTTCCCTAAAATTGATATTTATAAAATTTTAGGTTCTAAGCAGAAAATATGCTGTCTTTTGATAAGAGATATATAAATAAGAAACTGACTGAGCTGAAATCTTTAAGATTATATTAAAACAAATATTTTCTTTTGTTTTTGCTTCAGGTGCCTTGGTGGTAATTTGAAAGTATACTCAGACATTACATACACTTTGAATATGATATTTTTTTACTTTTATTCCCTAAGGTAAAAAAGTTATTTGCATATTTCCCTTTCCAGTTAATGACTGAAGTGCCTCTGAATAGGCATTTCATGTAAATTGAATTTTCTGAAGAATGCAAGATGCTTGCTAAGTAAAAACAAATAGTGTAAATGAAAAAAAATTATTGACCTTATTCTTTTTATGACTGACAATAGTAACTTTCCCAGGCAGTGCTATTTCTTTGATGATGTAGTTTAAAGGCATTCTTTGTTAGTTATGAGTAAAATGCGGCAGGCATAAAATTCTTGCTCTAGTGTGGGAAGATATGAGCATTATGTTTTGCTTACAAGGTTTATTAGTTAATACTGTAGGAGAAACTCTCAGCCTGAGCTCCATGATTTGCCAAATTAAATGTAAAAATTAGCCCAATGGTAATTTAATATGTAGTTTGTAAATAATTTTATAAAGAATTAGATTCATAATCATAAGAAGCGTTTTAATATTGACTGAAAATATTGCCAATACTTAAAAATATGAATATTTTTCAACATATTGTATTATATAAATGTAAAACTTCAATAGTCCAAATTAATGGAAAGCTAAACTAGTGTAAAAATGATTTCATAATACCCTTATATTTTGATTGATATATGAATAGGTCATCCCTTGTCTTGAAGAAATACGGAAATACTACGTTTGACATCTACAATTAAAATTGCTACCTGAACTATAGGCTTAATGACCTTGGTTTATGGCTAGAGTCCACAAATGAGTGATTGCATACCATATTAATCTTTTTGGGTCTGGGTTATCTCACTCAGGATAGTGGTTTCTATTTCCATCCATTTGCATGCAAAATTCAATATGTCATTATTTTTTACCGCTGAGTAGTACTCTAATGCGTACATATTCCACACTTTCTTTATCCATTCTTCCATTGAGGGGCATCTAGGTTTTTTCCAGGTTCTGGCTTTTACAAATAATGTTGCTATGAATATAGTTGAACAAATGCTTTTGTAGTATGATAGGGCATCTCTTGGGTATATTCCCAAGAGTGGTATTGCTGGATCCTGGGGTAGGTTGATCCCGAATTTCCTGAGAAACCGCCACACTGATTTCCAAAGTGGTTGCACAAGTTTGCATTCCCACCAGCAATGGATGAGTGCTCTCCTTACTCTACATCCTCTCCAGCAGAGGCTATCCTTGGTGTTTTGGATTTTAGCCATTCTGACAGGTGTAAGATGGTATCTCAAAGTTGTTTTGATTTGCATTTCCTTGATTGCTAATGAAGTTGAACATGACCTTAAGTGTCTCTTGGCCTTTTGCACTTCTTCTGTTGAGAATTCTCTGTTCAGTTCAGTGCCACATTTTTTAAATTGGGTTAATTAGCATTTTAAAGTCTAGTTTCTTGAGTTCTTTATATATTTTGGAGATCAGCCCTTTGTCTGATGTGGGGTTGGTGAAGATCTTCTCACAAGTCCAGAGAAGCCAAATAACAAGGTAAACCCGAAGAAAAACATTTATAGATCCTCCTGGAATTTGGAAGCAAACAAGATTGCAGGGCAAAAGTTGTGAGTATGAGGGTGGGGACAGGGGTGGGGGTGAGGTTGGGGGAAAGGGGAGAGGGGGAGAGGGAAGGGAGAAGAGAAGGACTGGCAACAGCTTGAGGGAGTGGGAGGGTCGAGATGGAGGAAGGGCGGATATAGGAGCAGGGAAGATACCTACATTAAGGGATCCATTTTACGGTTGGCAAGAGACTTGGCTCTAGAGGGGATAACAGGTATCCACGGGGAGGTGTCCATGGGGAGGTCCCCAGCTAGGTCCTTGGACAGCAGAGGAGAGGGTACCTGAACGGTCCTTGCCCCACTATCACGCTGATGATTATCTAGAATATCACCATAGAATCTTCGTCCGGCGATGAGTGGAGATAGAGACAAAGACCCTCATCAGAGGAACAGACTGAGCTCCCAAGGTCCAGTTGAAAGGCAGAAGGAGGGAGAAGACGAGCTGGACCGGGTCTGAATGAGCATGTGATCAAACCGAACTCGCTGATTGTGGCTGAGAATGGGGGCTTACTGAGAAGTCATTGATAAAAGCACTGGGACTTGTTTTTACGGCATGTTCTGGCTTTTGGGACTCTAGTCTATATGGATGCACAGCTCCTTAGGCCTGGATGTAGGGGGGAGGGCTTTGGACTTCCCACTCTCTCAAGCAGGGTGGGAGAAGGAAGAGGGGATGTGGGGGTGCCGGAGGGGATTGGGAGGAGGGAAGAAAGTGTAAATAATTGAATGGAAAAAGAAAAAAGAAAAAAAATAGGAAAAAAAAATCCTGGTATCTGTTGAGTGTTCCCTGAACTATTGGGTCTCTCTGTGATACATCAATCAACTTAAATGTTAGATTTTGACACCTACACTCTAATAGTTGATGTTTCTGTTTGTTTGTTTTTCTTTCTTTCTCTTTTTACTATAGGGTCAAGAGAAATATAATCTAGAAAGTTGATAAAATATTTGACAGAACACATTACAACGCATTATTAGAGGAAGTTACACATCTGATAGATGCCTCGGCAGAAACTAGTTAGTAAATCTGTTTACAAATGAATACATGAAAGGAATAAAATGTATGGCAACAAACACAGAAACATGTAGGAAATCAAAGCAAACAGTCTTAGAAATATATGTAAATTTAGAAATATACTAGTAGATCAGTAAATTATTTAATTTGTCTTACCTGAAATTTGAAAAGGGAACACTTCCTATGTATTATTCCTTCTAACGATATTAATTAAAATAATTAATTATTGTACGAATACTCACATCTCAATAAAATTGTAAAATATGTCTTGTTTAGAGTTTTATTGGTGTGAACAGAGACCATGATCACAGCAACTCTTATAAAGAAAGACATGTAATTTGGACTTGCTTACAGTTCATTATTTAGTTCATTATTCTCATGGCAGGAAGCATGGTAGCAGGAAGGTAGACATGATGCTGGAGAGGGAGCTCAACTTGTTATCTCCCTATGGGTTGGCAGCAGGATGTGAACTGGCTTGAGTTTCTGAAACCTCAAAGCCCACCACCTACCGATGCCCCTCTCCCAACAAGGACATGTCTCCTAATAGTGCCGCTTCCTATGGGCATAAGCAGGCCTTTTACTTTCACACCTCAACAAGTTAAAAGAATGTTGCTTTTCAACTAAATAAAACCATGCACATATCCTACAGATTTTCCTAAATAATGAATGAAATAATGGATTTCCCAAAAATTTTCCTTAAAGAAATCTCAACAGGAAGGAGTGGTGATGGGCAGAAAGTTCTAGCCTTAGCTGAGAATCTTTTGATATTTAGGCTACACTGGGAGAGGGAGAGGGAGAGGGAGATATCTTTAATAGTGTGGTGAACAATTACCACACTCTAGGATAAGCCCCATGTCAGGAGTACTTTGGAAATTTATATATGGAACACATGCAGATAGACAGATAGATACATGAGAGAGAATACATAAAATTGGCTACATAGGGAGGAAAGGCGTATCTCAGAGGAGTTGCTATGGGGCTGAATATAATCAAATACACTGCATGAAATTCTCCAAAACTTCATAGAAACATTAATTGTAGAAACTGTCCTTAAAATATAGAACCATGTAAAACAGTCAAAACTCATTTTTAAAATATTAGAAAATTCTTCAAAATCTTCTTAAGGAATTAGATTCATATTTACATACCTAAAATTAAAATTCTTGTTTTGAAATACAAAGAATCATAAAAAAACTGACTAACTCATGTGTAATAGATGACATAATTTTACACATTTTTATTGCCACCTCTTATTATTAGTTTTTTGTCACATTTCACTCATGAGAACTGTACAAACATATGGAGACATCTTTCTGATTATAATATACTTATTTGTGGAAACAGTACAAGTCAGTAAGATTAACTTCTCTTAATTTTCCTCAAGCACAGCTCAATAGGTTCACTCTCGCAGTAGAAAATATGGAAAGCTATTTATTTCTACTCTATGCCTCCTGTTTGACCCAGTTGAGATGTTTCCTGCAGGAGGTAGAGTGCTCAAATATTACTAACAAACAAAAGGAATAAAATAGAAATGTTAAAAAGGTCAAAACAAAGCCGATCACTAATGGTTTTGCTGCTCAGTTAAAAATCATCTGGGGACACACTTGGTAGGATCAGCCTCAGCATAAATTATAGAACTAACAAGGGATGGGGTTATTCAGGGAATTGCATGAAACGATAATGAAATACTTGAGAAGTTTTAATGATTAAATATTCCCCAAGGAAAACTTCTGCTGAGCAATCATTAAAAGTATTCCCTGACTTACCTAAAGAATTTTTTGTTAATATTTCCTCAAAGCCTCAAAGATATTCAAATGTGAATAATACTCTTCCTAAAAAGGTAAGTAATGACACCTGTAAGGGGAATAAGAACAGTTATGCCTGAAAACTCTTGGTGGTATATCAAGGCTCCTTCAAAGAACAGTCATTTTTTTTTTCCTTTTTCTGTATAAAGCATACATATTCAAGTAATGGTAAAATCCAAGCTTGTATGGAACACTGTTTGCTCTGGACCTTTTGTGGACAATATTAATTTATTTTTGCAACAATTTTGTATTCATAATTCAAAATGGAAAACTGAGGCTCTGTTGTACAATGTACGTATGCGTTTTAGTAGGCAAGTTGGGAGCATGAGTAGCTAGAATTAACTTCCTTCACAGTACGAATGTCTAATTATCCTCAGTGGTCCCCAAAAGGCCAAGGCATTTTTCCACTTTAGAGAAAAGATGACATGTTAAAAACCCACAAGATTAAATCTGAATTTGACACTCTGGATAATGACTAATAAAATTGCTTACACTTTAAATTATTCTCTGTCACACTGTTACCACTTAACCTGAGAAGAACACACTCATTTACATTCCAAGGGAAGTCTGAGATTTGAATTAAACATAAGTGTACACAAGAAAGGCATCCCGTGATGTTTTCCAGGAAGTCAGCTTCTAAGCACTTATTAACTAATATATTTTCTTGGCAGATAAATGGCAAACAGAAATGCACTCTACTATGGAGAGAAGAAATGGAGTTGAGAGCCAAGACATCAACATTCTTGACTTGATTACAGCAGCAACTTGCATGACCTTGGATGTTTCTGAGCTGTATTTTTTTAAATCTTTCTCAATGGACTTTACTGGCTCTCCCTTCCTGTTTACATTCTCAAAATTATTTTAAAGGGATATCATTATTGAGCTTTCTATGCAAAGATCACACATTCAAACTAACCACATTCAATTAGAACATTTCTTCAACATAGAAAACATATTCGTCCTATTTACTTCCCTTATCAGCTAAGGAATAATGATGGATACAGAAAGAGGGGCCTAATGGCTTCGTGATGCAAAGAATATGAATCATTCTATGTATTATCATTGTAGGTTCACTGCAAACTTTACCTTTGTAGGGTTTTTCAGTACTCCACCACTTAGCAGGTCACACATCACAAATGCATAATGATGGCAGCTTTTATAAGTATTCAAGTAACTCTAATATGACTACTTGGGATATACAGTATTGGAACACTGGCTGCTAAAGAATATTCTCATAATATTGAGCAACCAGCTATTTAAAGGACTTGGGTCTTCGTGTCATCAATAACAATCTACAGTCCCAGAAAAAGAGAAATTGGAAGTGGCCTGATATGGTGTCTATTTACTCCCTAACCTCATGTGTTGTAAATTTACTGCAATTTGTTTTTTGACACCTTTAAAAGGTGATCATTTCTTACCATAGCTGCAATGGTCACATTAAACAAATCCTATCTGATTGCAAAAGAATATGTTAAGAGCTCCCAGGAAACATGTTTGATGGAAAATAGACAGGTTTTTTTTTTCATGTCAGACAAAGATTAGAAGTGATTTACACTCTCAGATGAAAACCAAAAAACAGCTCATTGCCAATCTACCTCTAAACAATACCCACTCCTTGAATCAGCCACGATAGTGACTTGTAGACCACCTCCCAGACATAAGTTGTGCGTAGCATTCTCTTTACCATCATGTCATTTAGCTGCTTCTTGTCACTGCTCATGATTCTGCTGTAAGAATGTCCTTCCTTTTGAAACACAGCCTAATCACACTTCTCTTTCACTATTTCATCAGACATTTTATTTATTTTTCTAGTGTTTTAGTTACTTTTCTATTGTTGTGATAATCATCATCATTAGCAAATCAACTCCCATATTACTTCAAAATATAGCATTATTAGGTTATTCATAACAATCTTCCAGTATCAGACACAAACCTCTTTTCTTATAAGAGTCAGTGTGGGAAAGGAAGTGTAAGAGAAAGCAGCAGGCATGGCAGCAGCAGTATGAAGCCTACAGTTCACAACTTCAAAGAAAAAGCAGGATGCAGAGAAGGGAAGCTAGAAGTAGGCTTTCAATCTCAAAACTTCCTTCTAATGGCTTACTGCATCCAGCCAGAACACAGCTTGTAAACCTCTCCAAATACCTCCAAATTTAAACTGCTAGAAACTATGGAAGACATTGCCATTAAGACCACTACAATGAACAACTGTAGAAAGACATTGTTTAGTGGTACTATTAATTTTCTCTATTCTACTATAGAACATGATCTGTGTAGGGAAATGACTTAGACATAACTGAAAAATCCTATCAGAAAATATTATATATCCCAGATAAAATAATAGAGGAAATAAATAATATTGGAAGATTAATGAGTAACAGATATATAATGTAAAACATGCAGGATTATCTGTGACACTAATAAATTCTGACATTTCATTCACACACACACACACTTAAATTCACTGAATATGTCTGAAATTATTGCATCAAAATAAAGACAAAGAGAAAACTAACAAACTAGCAATGATAAAGTCTCAAGAACAAAATCTGAAGTAGGCAGAGGGGGATTATAAACAAAATTGAAACAAGAAAACATATAGACAAAATAAGACAGAACAGAATAAAAACTTTATGACAGAAAAGAATAAAATGAAACGCGAGTTTTAAGTTAATGATTATTTGCTGGCTAATATGAAATAGACTCATTTTCTAAGTCTAACTTTTAGTGGAAAATCATCTATTTCCAAGACACTATAGCATTTAAGTTTAAAGAAAACTTTACACAATAATTACTGAAAGAAGTTTTCCACTGGGCCAGTCCATATTTAAAAGTTTTTTTTTTTTTAAAAAAAAAAACTAAAAAAATTACATTTATTCAATTTTAAGTTAAATATATACTAAATAGTATAAAAAGAAATATGTTCATGAAAGTAGCTTGTTTTGCTATAAATATTTTATGTTTGTTTTTGGTTTTGGTTTTGTCAGGACAAGGTTTCATTATGTGTACTTCAAGCTGGCCTGAAACTTACTGTGTATATCAAGTTGTCCTTGAACTCAGAGAGACCTAGCTTTTATCATACAAACACAAGCAACTGGAACATCACTATATATTATAATAATGAATAGTAGAGTTGGAAAGCACAAAATGGGAGAGGAATCTTAGTTACTAGAATCTACCCGCAGCCAGGAAATGATCAGAAATGAAATGCAACTAAGCTATGTAAAATCAGTGTGAGCTCGTATCATGAATACCCCATGAACATTTACATTCAATTCTCACTGGTTCACACAGATATAAAAATCTATTATTTTATCAGAGAACAGCTTTATTTCATAATTTTTCATTCATGCATTCTCTATTTAAATATGTCACCAATATCGCCAATATGGACAGGCTCTCTGGATCCATACAGCACAGGAGGTCGAAGACAGTAACAGGCTTACCTCTGTTTTCATGAGCTGTGCTGGCTGAAGACATCCAGAAGCATCCTGAGGAGCAAGTATATGGTGGAGAAATGAGTAAGAAAGAGCAATTCTACTCTTTCTAGTTACTACCATAGAAAGAGGCAACTGAAGAACTGAAGGCGATTAGGAAAAGGTGCTCTGCTAAGGGACATGGCTACCTGAGCCAGGGCATGAATTGATATCCATGAACCATGTTGCCACCAAAGGCTACAAAGATGGGTCTTTGCCACCACTTTAGGCCATGTTCAAATTGATGGGGAAGCTCAACCAATCACATCTGGTTAGGGTGTGGCCGCCTGGAGCCCAAGTAGAAAAACCGGGAGACACAGGTGTGCGCCCTCTCTGCGCACGCCGTACCTACCGGATTTCAGAACTCCCATTCTTATTTTCTAAGTTTCCCCTCTTTAACCATTGAAGTATTCCTGTTATTGAGCTAGCCTGGTTACTTATCGTAATGACCTAATTCGCCAACATCGTATCTCAGAGCCAAGATGCAGCTGAGCAATAACTATTGAAATTGATTTTTATTTGTTTTCTTTTTACTTACCATTTAAAACCTTTTGGGTGGTGACCCCTCAGGGATGTGGGGCAGATATGGAGGTAATGGGAAATGAGCAGGATTGAGATGCATGATATGAAATTCTCAAAGAAACAATACAAATAGGTTGAAAATTAAATATATAGGATTGTATTTTTTATTTTTATTGACTACATGGGAAATTCACTCCATATACCATGCTTACACTCATTTCCCAGTCCTCCTATGTCTGTCTTGCAATTCTGTGACCTCCCCGTAAAATGCAATTACTCATTTGAATAATGTTGTGGAATCTTTGTTTACACTGTGTGAAAATGTGTTACTGTGATTCGTTTAATGCAGAGCTACATAGACAAAAGACAGGCAGCAGAGACGAGGAGGAATTTCTGGGGAGAGAGAAAACTCTGGGGAAAAAAGACAGTGTCAACAATCACATGTGGAAGAATCATGGTGACCACTACAGAGATGAGGTAATGAACCTTGTGGAAGAATATAGATTAAAAAAATATGAGTTAATTTAAGTTACAAAAACTAGTTAGGAACAAGCCTAAGGTAAGGCCAAGGTTTCGTAATTAACAGTAAGTTTTCTGTAATTATTTGTGAGCTGGTGGCCCAAAGAAAAGTCCGACTCCAGAGTAAACTCTTCAAGAGTTTTGTCCAATGTACATATTCTCATAGGCAAAGTATAAAATATTCAGTTCTTGAACTTGATAGACAATTTGTTGTTATTTAATTCTAAAATTTCTGCTTTATTTGTAGTATAATGACCTGTGGCTAAATTCTGTTTCTTAGTTCTTAATGTAATGAAGAACTTTTAAAATGTTTTTTCAATACCAGAGATCTAATGTAGAATCTCTATTAGGTAAGAGCCTACAACTGTGCTATTTCCTAAACTCTTTTCAATAATGTATGTTTGAAATAGAATTTAACTAGGATATAAAGTTGGCCTTGGATTCGCTTCCTACATATCTTACTGAACAGAAATTCAATGGTACCATGAAGTATCAATTAAATGGCTTCCCTATATTTGTGATGTATTTTCCTTGTGTATGTCTGTTGAAAATTCTGATATAGTTTGGATATGTATAATATGCTAATTTTGATCAGTATGAATGTATTTCTTGAATGTGGTTTCAGATTTTATATTTACATTCTGAAATTTTTATTTTAATGCTGTGTAATTTATCTTTATTTACTTCTATATTTGTTACGTCTGCAACCTGTTTAAGATTGTACTCTAACGAGATTGTACATGTAGTTGTCTTTTATTTTTTTAAATAATTCCAGGGCTACCAGAAATGGGTTCCAGAAATTTATGCAGTAAGATGTCAGGACAAAAGGATACTCAGATTTTCTTTATTAACATTACATTGGCTGGGTGGTGGTGTCACATGCCTTTAATCCAAGCATATGAGTCAAAGGCAGAGGCAGGTGGATCTTTGTGAGTCTGCAGCCAGCCTGATTTACAAGAGCTAGTTCCAGGACAGGCTCCAAAGCTACAGAGAAAACCTGTTTCAAAACTCCAAAAAAAAAGACAAATAAAATAAAAACAAAAAAAAAAGAAAAAACATTGAATTAACTTTTTAAAATTTCTAAGAAACATGTGTTTATTTATTGGTAAATTTACTTATTGTTGTTTTTATTGATTTTTTTTCATATTCTGATAGTTGTCAAGAAAATTTCATTTTTTTCTCTTATTTTATTGATTTTTATTAAGCTCTACTTTTTTCTTTGCTGCCCTCCCTCCATCTTCCCTCCCCTTCATCCTTCTCCCATGGTCTCCATGCTCCCAATTTCCTCAGGAGATCTATGTATATCTCTTTTAGGGTCCTCATTGTTGTCTATGTTCTCTGGGATTGTGATTTTTAGTCTGGTTTTCTTTGCTTTATTTAATGAAAATATTATATATGGAAACTATTTGTAGTAAGGAGCTGCTTGTAGGAGAAGGCCGCTTGTTCATTCGGGCTGCCAAAAACCAAAATAACCACACATAAACTATATTATTAAAATCACTGCTTGGCCCATTAGCTCTAGCTTTTTATTGGTTGACTCTTACATCTTAATTTAACCCATTTCTGTTAATCTGTGTATCGTCACATGACTGTGGCTTACTGGATAATGTTCCCTCTGGTCTCGTGGGGCTATATGGCTTATTTCTGACTCTGCTTCTTTCTCCCAGTATTCAGCTTAATTTTCCCTACTTAGCTTTGTTCTTCTATAGCTCTGCTATAGACCAAAAGCAGTTCATTTATTTATCAATGGGAATTATAGCATAAAGAGGGAAATCTCACATCAACTATTCAACCTTAAGTTAACAATTATCATATAGCTGGTATAATTTTTTTAATTTTGCAATAATCACTGAAGGTATAGTTCTGTGTAATTTTAGGTTTATCCGTGGAGAAAATTATACTTAATTGTTAAAAGGCCTCACATATCTAAAATTAGCTCCATAAAGGAGCTTATGGCTATTCCTACTGGAAGATCTATTGTGGCAAATATTAGAATAGCTAATTCTATGAAATTATATTGGAGCTCTTTTTCTCTGTGCATTCACCTTCCCTCTCTGTTCTCTGTGGGTTTTATGCTACAGAAGTTTTATCCATTAATTATAGCATCTCCAGATTTCTATGATCCATTGTTACAGGATGAAATCTCCAGAAATATGTTTTACTATCATCTTTAACATGGATGGTAACAACTGCTCTTGCCCATGTAGTCATCACTGGGGGAAAAAAAAGCTTCAGAGTATTTTGAGGCTTGGGAATAAGTTTTGGCGCTCTTCTGAAAAAAAATAAAATAAAAAAAGGAAAGAAAAAGAAAAAAATTCCCCTCTAGGGTCTGATCTTTTTTGCTAGGAGCTCACATTAGTGTTTCCCCAAAAGACTGTATATTTTAGCACAATTTTCTACATTTTGGATAAGCACTTGCTCAGTAGGATATCTCCTGTAACTTTATAGATTTTAGCCCCTTTTGATTTTTATTTTATTTTACTTTTTTCCCCTCTTGATTTTTAAATCATTATTTGTATACAGAATAAGAACTGTGATGATTCTTACCTTATTATATTCATTGGCATTGTAAGTAAAATAAAAATTCAATATAATGCAAAGTGGCTTTCTCAAAGAATCTTTACCTACCCAAGCCTCACCAAAAAATAAAAGTAAAAACTCAAGCTTGATCAAGACCCTTAGTTTCTTTTTTGTATTACACTAAAATATAAAAGATATCTTTGTAGGTTGTCATAGAAAGGAAACATAATAAAATGAAAAGGGAAGAAAAGATAGAAGAGGAATAGAAATGGAGAGAGGAAGAAAAACTTCAAAATTTGAATAAACAATTGAAAACACATGAATCATAAATATGCTACCTAAAATAGATGCTTTATTTTCAGACATTTAGTTTTACTTTGCTATTGTATTATTCAGTCAAAGAAGGTATTACATTGGCAGAATTCAAATTAACATTTTTAGCGTACTCAAAGACAGAAGTCAAACAACTGTTTACTCTAGATAACACTTTCTCTTGTCTTTTTATTCTCTAGTGACTAACCTCCATTACCTATGGATTTCTCCAGCTTCTCTCAAAGTCAAAAACACTGCGTGTACCTGAATGTTATTTATTGAAGCTTTCATTCTTCGGCTAATGAAAGTTTCTCTTAGAACTAGCTAACCTGAGATAACCTCTCCATTTTCTAAACGTCTATATTATCATTCTCTATAAAAATTTACTTTAAACAGACAAAGTAATGTGGATCTCTGTTTTATCCTTAAGATCGTTGTCTGCATTGATCCACAAAGAAGCGAGGAACAAGAGTGGGGAACACAGTTCAAGTTGGTTGTGTGTATGATGGAGACAGCCCTCTGGGAGAAAGTCTTCAGTGAGTCAGCTGAACTTTATTCTGGAGTATAAGAATATAAAGGATTGGGAAGCCTGGGGACAAACTTAATTTCCATTAAGTGGCATGTTCCTATTATATAGATTAATGGAAGAACAGCTCTATCAAAATGGCTAGACCATTTTCCTAACTATCCTCTGTGTCATCAGGGGAATAGTATTTGCAGAGATGAGTGTCAAGGATTACCCCTGAGATAAATCAGGTATCCTAGGCCTAAAAACATCCTTCAGATAAGATTAAGTAGAGAGCAGGAACCTTTTCTGGGAAGGGAGGGATGTTGCTGAGATTTTGGAAAAAGCTTCCAGACCATGAGAGACTGTAACCTTGACAAGCTAACAATGCCTTCCAACAGCAACATATCCAGAGGTTCAAGAAGAAATGCATATTCGGTTTAGGAAACATTACTTTGCTTGTTTTTTTGTCATCACAAATTATTGGAGAAGTACACAATTTTTTTTCCTTTTTATTTATTTTTTATTCTTTTTTAATTAAAATTTCCACCTGCTCCCCGTTTCCCATTTCCCTCCCCTCCTCCCAAATATTGCCCCCTCCCCCCACTCCCCTCCCCCTATCCCCACTCCTCTTCTCCTCCCCCCACACCATTCCCCCTCCCTCTCGATACTGAAGAGCAGTCCAAATTCTCTGCCCTGCGGGAAGACGAAGGTCTTCTATCTACGTCCAGGAAGGTGAGCGTCTAAACAGGCTAAGCTCCCACAAAGCCAGTTCATGTATTAGGATCGAAGCCTAGTGCCATTGTCCTTGGCTTCTCATCTGCCTTCATTGTCCGCCATGCTCAGAGAGTCCAGAATCAACCCATGCTTATTCAGTCCCAGACCAGCTGGCCTTGGTGGGCTCCCAATAGATCAGTTCCACTGTCACAGTGGGTGGGTGCATCCCTCGTGGTCCTGATTTCCTTGCTCATCTTCTCCCATAGAAAATTTTGCTATGTGGAGTTTAAATTAGAATTGAAAACCTATATAATGTATATCTTAGTCACTAATCTTTTGCTATGAATTGACACCAGGATTAGAGTAACTCTTAAGAGAGTAAAGATTTACTAGGGGAAAGGGATCGATTACAGTTTCAGAAAATTAATTTGTTATTATAATGTGTAGAAAGAAACAAGCATGGCACTTGAAAAGTAGTTGAGGCTTGTGTCCTGACCCAGAGAGAGAAAGAGAGAGAGAGAGAAAGAGACTGGGCCTGTCATAGATTTGAAACCTAAAAGCCTACCCCCAGGGCTTCACTTCCTTCGGGCCAGCCTCCTAATCCTTCTCAAATAGCACCACTCCCAACTGACTAAATATGAAAATGTATATGAGTGGTCTATGAAAGCTGTTCGTATTAAAGCCACGATAATGGGCATTATATTGGGAGATTGTTATGTGTAGCTAGAGCTCACCAAGTAGCTGTCTCTGGATTCTAGGTCTTCAACTTGAATTTCAGATATAAGCATGCTTATCTCCTGAGTCTTCCAATATTCCTTTTTTTGGAAATGATCCAGTCCCATTCTGACTGCAGAAGATTGTCTTACCTTCTTCATTCAATTTCTTTGGATGTTGTGAAGACCCTATTTAATATTATCTCCATCTGTGGCTATTTGTTGTTTTGCTCAGAAGTCTCAGTTTAGTCAACACTCTTTTCTTAACTGAAAATCTATTAAGATATCTAGCTATCTTCCTTTAAGGGGTTTTCACAATTGACTTCTGCAGGATGTTTGAATAACTGATTTGATAGTGTTTTGGTATTGGTCTGTCTATTACCTACCTATTATTAACTATTTAATTTTTTTTGAAATGTTTGGATTACTGGGTCTTGAGGAAGGTTGTTTCCTAATGTTCTGAGAAATCACCATACTGATATCCAAAGGGACTGTACCAGCTCTCACTCCCACAAGCAATGTAGGCATGTTTCCTGTACCCCACATCCTCTCCAGCTAAGTTGTCCTCAGTGTTTTTGATCTTGGCCATTCTTACTGGTTTAAGATGGAATCTCAGAGTTGTTTTGATTTGCATTTCTTTGGTGGCTAAGGATATTGAACATTTCCTTAATTGTCTTTCATCCATTTTATATTCCTCAGTTGAGAGTTTGCTGTTTAGGTTTGTACTCCATGTTTTTTTTTAAATTATAAACAAAATTATAATGTATAAAAGAATCTAACAAAACTCTCAAGATGTATTATGTGCTATATGAACTGAAAAAATCCCTAAATAATTTGAATAGCAAATCTGATTAAGCCAAGTTGAAATCTATTTTTAAACTTGCATGTACAGTAGAGAATTCTATCACCACATTGCTATATAGTAGATGTCTATAACTTTTTCATTTTCTTAAAATGAAACCATATCCAATGAATGACAACCCCCATTCCTGCTTTCAGGGAGCAGCCCAACTGTCTAATATGTGTAGTAATCTAAATTTCATCCCCACATTACAAAAAAGTTTTCAGTCATTGATATTTGTATAAAGTAACAATTAACTGAAAAAAGAGGCCATGAATTTGAAGGAGAGTGGGGTGGTTTATATGGAGAATTTGGTGAGGGGAAAGGGAGGAAAGCAATATAATTATTTTATAATATCAAAGATAAGATAAGAAATAGAGGAAATATTAAATAGCTCGTAAACTGATAACTTCACATGTGTACAAAATAAACTTTTGACATATTTTAATTTCATATTATTATGGTGTATTTATTACCGTATTTTATAATTGTTATCCCTGTTGTTTTGTATTTTATCTATATTAGAAGCAATTGTGATTTATTTTCTGGTGACCCAGTATTAGCATATTTTGTACTAGTTTATCCATCCATCTTTCCATTTTTAAATGTAAGTTTTATAGTTTCATTTGCCTCAATCACATGCTGTTTAATATTTTCTATGCTTTCAACATGTTGCTTAATACTTTTCCCTTTTAACTTGAAAAATCTGTTTATTTTAATGGTTAATATTGCTTTTGACTTTTGTTGATAGGTAAAATTTTTATCTTTTCTTCATCTTAAAATATCTTCCAAAAGATAATATTTATTATTTGTGGGCAATTGTTGTCCTTTATTCCTTCAAGTATTAAACATTCTTTTCTTCTGTCCTAAAGATTCTCTAACTGTATCATCTAATGCCCCTGTATGGGATATTACCTCTCTTATTTATTGTTCAAAATTATTTCTGTCGTTAACTTGATTATTTTATTATAACGCATCTTAATTTGAACTTCTTGCAGTTCCATGTTATAAAAGATCCTTTGGTCTTCTTCTTTCTCTATCCACCCCACATTTGTGGAAGATTTGTTCATTCTCATATTATATAAGCTTCTCACCCTTTCTTTTTGTCTTCTTCTCCTGAGACTTTCATTAAGTCTTATGTTGACTTTTGTGATTGTGTTTTTAGTATTCTGAGTCTTATGTTATCTTAATTACTTTTTCTTTCTTATAGATTATATTTCTTTTTTTTTAAATATTTATTTATTTATTATGTATACACTATTCCGTCTGTGTGTGTTTATGCCTGAAGGCCAGAAGAGGGCACCAGATCTCATTACAGATGGTTGTGAGCCACCATGTGGTTGCTGGGAATTGAACTCAGGACCTTTGGAAGAGCAGGCAATGCTCTCAACCGCTGAGCCTTCTCTCCAGCCCCTAGATTATATTTCTTTGTTATAAGTGTACTCCATGTTTTTAATTGGATTATTGGTTTTAATAAATGGTGCTGGCAAAACTGGATATCAACATGTAGAAGAATGAAAATAGGTCTATATCTACCACCATGCATAAAACTCAAGTCCAAATGGATCAAAGACATCAACATAAAGACAACCACACTGAACCTCATAGAAGACTAACTAGGAAGTATACTTGAATGCATTGGCACAAGAGACCACTTCCTTAATATAACCCCAGTAATACAAACCTGAGAAAAAATAATTAATAAATGGGACCTCCTGAAACTGAAAAGCTTCTGTAAAACAAAGTACATGGTCAACAAAACAAAATACCAGCTTACAGAGCGGGAAAAGATCTTCACCAACCCTAGATCAGAGGAATAATCTCCAAAACACACAAAGAACTCAAGAAATTGGTCATCAAGAGACTATGTTTTGAGAGGTATTTCCTCCCTTTTTATAATCCTCTTTAGGTCCAGGAATAAAGACATGCACCACCTGATTTCTATGACAACTAGTATCACTTCTGTGCTTAAAGGTGCATGTTGTTGTGGTTGCTGAGAGTAAGGCTGGTCTGTAAGGCTGACCCGTGGCACTGTTTTGCTCTCATATCTTCAAGTAATCTTTATTTATTAAAATCAACTGAAATGCCACTACAAGAAGGTACAAGAATCAAGAGTAGGAACTATATAAACAAATACAAAGTACATACTGAACACACACCTTTAATCTCAGTAGCCACAATAGCTTGTCAGAATAAGCAGGAAGTACTGGTATATGCCTTTAATCCCAGAACTAGAGAGGAATATAAATTGGAAGGAGACAGCTCTAGACACAGTCTCATTCTGTGATTCCTGGAGGCAGAATTGTGAGGTAAGAGCCAATGGCTGGCTGCTTTTCTTTTCTGATCTTTAGGTTGAACACCAAAAATTGTCTCTGAGTTTTATTAATAATGTTTCAGAAACACTAGATTTATACACATTGAGGAACTAAAACTTTGTAGGCAGAGAAGTCTAGTACTAGGATGCCATACTGTGTAATTTTTATTTTCTTATAAAAAATAGTGAAGTCTTACAGATAATTACAGAGAATTATTTTCAATGAGTTGTATCAAATTTAATGTATAATTCCATTTCATTCAGTTGTGTGGTATGAATAAATACTAATAAAGTATTATTAACCATGTTTTTATTTTAACTTAGTCCTAACAGTCAAATTTATTCATACTAAATATTTCTAAATTATTGGTCTTTCCTTTCTTCCAAAGACTTCACTTGTCCTATGAAAGTTTGAATGTGTAGTGGTTCCCCATACTTTCATACTATCTCAGGGCCTCAATGTCCAAACTTATGTGGCTAGCATTTGAGAAGATGCTTTTAGAGATAATTATGCCTAAATGAAGATATTAGAATGTTGTACATGAATTTGTACGAGAATGAGGAACTGCTTCTGACTGCTTTATTCAGCTGTCAATGGAACCCTTTGTCATTTGACCAGACCAGTGCCAAATGCAGCCACTTTTATTTTGTACTTCTCATCCTCCAGAAATACAAAAATTTATTTAGTGTGTTTGCTGTATATTATATTTTAGTATAAAAAATAAAATTTATGTGGTTGAAATGTCAATGAATAAAGAAAGTGCAGATGAGCCAAACACCCTCTTAATAGTCATTTTGAAAAGAATAAAATTTCCCACGGTGCTCTATGAATGCAGAAATTGTCTGTGACTTAATATGCCAAGACTTTTTCCCTTACATGAAGGAAAAAAATGTATTTGAAATGGAGAACAGATCAGTGTCTTCTTACTTGATTTAGTTTTAGCCTAGGGATAGTATGAAATTTCATAGTTTTAAGTCACTGTGCTAGAATAATTCCAACTTCAAATACCAATCACAAATATCTGTTACCCATAGCTATTCTGACAGGTTTGTTATATCATTAATATTGCTCCCTCATTGAGCTTAATCAGGTTTTAAGATTGACTCTTAAAATTCTGAAACACATTACCATATTCACCATCTAAGTTTTATAAAAATCACAAACAAAACAAAGAAGGTACATGTAGCATTGTCTTGTGGGAAGAATCCTGGAGCTTCTCCATCCTCTTTCTCAAGTCACATTATTTTATTTTTGCAACTGTTTTCCTGTTCCAAAGCTCATCTGAGCACAGTAATTTTGGTGTATGTATAGATTTCATCATGTTGGTATTATTAATTCCCTTGTTTTTGAGGTCAGTAAATTAAATTCAACCATTTTTCCTGTCTGGTGGATATGTGTATAAAATATGTAAGATTTCAAGTGTGGTAAGTCTTGCCAAAGATCAGTCTTTCATAGCAAACATTCAAAATCATATCCCTTTTTAAATGATCGATCAATACCTTAGCATAATAAGAATATAATTTTGTCAGGTCTGCCTGGCCCTGATCAGTCTGAGTTGGCCAAAGACATTATGATAAGCAACTATATGGTAGAAAAAGGAAAAGAAGAGGAGAAAGAGAAGCAGTGTGGTTCATGTGTTGTGGAGAGAGGTGTAACTCCAAAAAGAAGGCAACGAGGAAGAGGCTGATGTGGGTCACATACCCTGCCACAGGAGGTCGTGGTAGTTTCCAGCTAGGATGCTGCCACAGGCCTTGCCTGGGTCTGTGGTCCTGCCTCAGCTGGTGTTGATATTGATATCTGTGGTCCATGTAAACCTTTTGGGCTTTATATACCATGCGTGTAGGAATCTGAGCGCCACCCTTCCCTGGTTCTTGGAGATCTTGCCCTAGCCATTACCAAGGCGCAGGAGAACTAACTTCAACGATTGTGGGCACCAGAGAGCTGGTTATGCCCAGTAGTTCAAGCTGTGGTCTGCTGTGACTAACTCAGCTGTCACACAGACAAAAATGGGGGTTACTCCATTTTTTTTTTTTGCATCTGTTAGGGTTTGCTTTGTTA